>NW_026606715.1:1200000-1475878 GCF_029890125.1 Rhinichthys klamathensis goyatoka
TTGTAATTATTCTGAAAATAAGGCCTTGTTTACAGTGCAGATCTTGATGTCCACTTCTGATTTGTTACCTTTATCCGATTTTTTGACACCTTCTATCAATTGTATCCGATTCATGTGTAGGCTATAGCCTACACTTGCCATATGAAACATCGTGCATGCTTAAAGGGTTAAATTCTCTTGGACAGATGGACGAACGTGAAATATGCTTGATGCTTGCTCTGCGATATATCCAATGTTCGCCAAACATCACCATGATTTTGAGGCGGAGGAGGACGAAAAGTGCCATCATTGCTGATTTATATCTGATTTATTTCAACATATGAATGAGGCCCTGAAACCGATCTCAAAATATCCCTGTTTACAAGGTCCTAGAACACATCCGATCTGTGTCACATATGAGCAAAACATCAGAGTTAGGTCACATTTCACTGAACGAGGCCTGCACTTTTCATGTTAAAACAAACAATACTAAAAGTGAGGAGTTAAGAGTCTGACATTGCTGTGTGGGTTTTTTTTGTTTGGGGGGGGGGGGGGGGCATTGGGTCTGTTGTGTCAAAAGGGAGGCCCACTGACCTAGCACCTGACCTAGAAGATAGTACCTTAGCTCCTCGACAGCCCATTTTATAGCCAGGGCCTCTTTCTCGACGGCTGCATAGAGTGTTTCGGCAGGGGCAAGTTTTCGGCTTTAAGACAGTACAGCTCCGAGGCCCGTGTCAGAGGCATTCATTTGAAGGATGAATGGCAGGGAGAAATCTGGGACATGTAGCACTGGCACCGAGGTCATCGCTGCCTGTAGGCTTTGGAAGGCTCTCTCGGCTGCAGCATCCCACTGTACTTCTTTTAGAGAAGACAATCCCGGAATAAAATGTACCTGTTTCTTTGTAGAGGGCCGGGGATACTCCCTGATGGCATTTACTTTTTCCTCTTGCGGTTCAATAAGTCCCCTTCCAATGTGATAACCCAGGAATCGTGCCTCAGAAAGCGCCGGATGACATTTTTGAGGGTTAGCCTAGCCCGACGTAGCGCAGTCAGCACCTCCCTCAGTCAAAGTAAATGTTCCTACTCTCAGAGTGGACGACCACATCATCCAGGTAGGCGGCTGCATAGGCCTGGTGTGGTTGAAGCACTCGGTCCATCAGCCTTTGGAAGGTGGCTGGTGCCCCATGCAGGCCGAAAGGTAAGACCCGGTAATGCCAGTGCCCTGACGGAGTACTCATTTCATTTTCGTTTATTTATTTATTAAGCACTTTTACACAACTGGTCATTGAACAAAGTGCTGTACAAAAATAGAGACAAAAACAGTCATACAAACAGACAGACATTAACGCCATGGTTAAGTGACGACGAAATAAACACCTCAGCTAAAAAAAGCCTACAGGAACAGCTACTATACCCCGTTAAATGCTAAATCTAAAAGCTAAATCTTTCTTAAGCTTTTGTTTAAATACAGTTAAATTAGTTTCCAATCTGATAGAAAGAGGTCAGTCATTCCAGAGTCTTGGAGCAATCGCTACAAAAGCTCGATCTCCAAATCTCCGTTTTGTTCTTGGAGTCGTTAATACCAGCTGGTCAGCTGACCTCAAAGACTGTTTTGGTTCATATTTCTGAATCAGATTTACCAAATACAATGGAGCCATACCATGCAATGATTTATAAACAAAAAATTTAATTTTTAAATGTATTCTGTAATCGATCGGTAGCCACTTTAAAGTGCTCTAAACTGGGGTAATATGATCTCTCTTACGAGTATCTGTCAAAGGTCTCGCAGCTGCACTTTGGACCAATTGTAAGCGATTAATCAATGATTTATTAGACATAGAGTGAGTTACAGTAAGCTAGTCTTGTAAATATAAAAGCATGAATGAGTTTTTCGAGGTCAAAAATGGTTTCACCTTCGCTATTAATCTCAAATGATAAAAACAAGACTTGACCCCAGAATAAATCTGTCTCTCAAACTTGAGATCACTGTCAAACAGAACTCCTAAATTTCTAACTAATGGCTCACAGAAAGGGGCTAGATCACCCAGATCAACAGAATTATTTAAAGCTCCAAACCACACAACTTCAGTTTTCTGAAGTACTGAAGGCGGTCTTCTCTTTTGCCAAAGTGGAGAGGGGTACTTGCCAGTAACCTTTCGTCAAGTCCAGCGTGGAGATATACAGGGGCGTTCAATGAGTTCATCCACCCGAGGCATGGGGTTGCTGTCAAACTCTGACACTTAAGCTTACGAAAGTCATTGCAGAAGCAGAGGGTGACGTCTGGCTTGGGGACTAGCACAACCGGGCTGGACCACGGACTGGAGGAAGACTTGATGACTCCTAAGCGGAGTATTTTTTTCCCACTTCCTCCACAATGGCTTGCCAACGAGACTCTGGGATTCGGTAGGGCCGCTGCCGAACTGTGACAGTGACACATGTCATGTGACAGGACGGAAGTGCATCCTGGACATTTGGAGAGTACATCACAGAAGCTTTGGCGCAGTTCTTTCTTTTGGTGTGGGCCGAGCTGTGGATTCAGGTCTACCACAGGATCAACTTTGTCTGCCGTAAAGGCCACCGGCTTGGGGACCCAGCGCTTTAACAGGTTGACGTGGTAGATCTGCTCACCCCTTCATCTCCCAGGCTGACGCAGCCTATACTTTACGTGTCCGACTCTCTCAAACACGGTGTACGGGCCCTGCCAGGAGGCCAGGAATTGGGTACTAAGACCAGGACCTGGTCGCCAGAAAGGAACTCCCGGGACTGCTTTGGCCTAGTCGCCGCTGGACACGTTGGGATTCAATAAGGTGGTCGTTGACCAGAGGCATTATCTCTCGAACATGCTCAACTCGTCAGCAGCCATATCACCCTGTAGCCCAAGACTGGTTGCCCACTGAAGCTAAGCAGGGCTGAGCCTGGTCAGTACCTGGATGGGAGACCTCCTGAGAAAACCAGGTTGCTGCTGGAAGAGGTGTTAGTGAGGCCAGCAGGGGGCGCTCACCCTGTGGTCTGTGTGGGTCCTAACACCCCAGTATAGTGAGGGGGACACTATACTGTCAAAGAGCACCGTCCTTCGGATGAGACATTAAACCGAGGTCCTGACTCTCTGTGGTCATTAAAAATCCCAGGATGTCCTTCGAAAAAGAGTAGGGGTGTAACCCAGGCATCCTGGCCAAATTTGCCCCTTGGCCTCTGTCCATCATGGCCTCCTAATCATCCCCATATACTGATTGGCTTCATCACTGTCTCCTCTCCACCAGTAAGCTGGTGTGTGGTGGGCGTTCTGGCGCAATATGGCTGCCGTCGCATCATCCAGGTGGATGCTGCACATTGGTGGTGGTTGAGGAGATTCCCCCTTCCATGTAAAGTGCTTTGAGTACCCAGAAAAGCGCTATATAAATGTAACGAATTATTATTATTACTACCGTACGGTGTGGGGAAGGTTGTTGCTCCCAGGCCTCCTTGGCACTGTCTACCAACCTGCGGGGTTGTCGTCCAAACAGCAGCTCGAATGTGGTAAAGCCGGTTGAAGCTTGGGGTACTTCCCGTATCCCAAAGAGCACATAGGGGATCATTCGGTCCCAGACGCGCTCGTCCTCAGTCACCACCCATTTTAACATTCGCTTGAGTGTTATTTTAAATTAGTTTTTAATATTTATTAATATTTTTATTTATATTAATATTTTAAATTAGTTTTTATCTTATATACTTCACTTCACTACACTACTCTTCAATTTTTGTTAATTTTCTTGTTTTCATTTTTATTAGTGTTTGGGTATTTTTAGTGTTGAGTATGTCTATTTTTTTTATTAATATTAAAACGACCCCTCCAAGCTTAAGTTATTGTGAGAGAAAAATGATCAAACAAACACTCTTCTTTAAAAAATAATGTTGAGGTGAAATATAAGTTTGAGTATAAGTGTAAGTTTGATATGAATGTGTGAGTGTAAATGAACTGGCCAGCGTGTTCCTGAAACATCGGGAAAGGCTACCTGCTGTTTTTGTGTGGGTGTTTATTAATTTCTTAATTTAATTTTGACGTTTGTTTTAAAGTATGTATACAGAACTCAGAAACTCTTGTTATTAGCGACACAGTGCTGTCATTGAGTGAACTGCAGCCAGTGACTTAATGCTTGTGCACGCATAACGTACAAGAGACTGGAATGTTATGCAAGGCCTCGATCATTTTCGTTCTTTGCTTAGAAGTAAAAGAGTTTGGAAATATACTGTTAACGAGCATCCAGACGTCGCCCACGCTGCTGAAAGCGACATTAGTTCAGAAATCATCTGATAATAGTGGTGATTTGGAGATGTTTGTTTCAGCTCTGCGATTCTCTGGCATCATGTCAACAGATGAGGTAATTAACAGTTATCATACTTTTAATATAAAGTAGCCTAGACTATAGATCTGCCATGTGAGACTCTAGTTTGAATGAATCCATTTTCTTTGCATGACACAATGATATTACAGCACAGAATGACTCTTTCGGCATTATCCTGAACATTGTAAGCATTAATTTCACGTGTCATTGATTGAATGGAAGAGAGGCTCTCTGGAGCGCGCGTAACCGTCCATCCTTTGGATTTTCCCGGCAAAACCGTCCCGAGTCCTTCACATAAAAATTAGTCAGGCTTTCATAGACAACCTAAGAAGTTTCATTACAAGCTTTTCACACATAGGCAGTACAAGAAGCGATTAATACATGAACATTCTTACATAGTTGTAAGTTGTAAGTGCTGGAAAATAATAGGCCTATATTAAGCTAATACCAACTGTTCATTTTAACCTTATTTAAATGTGTCTTGAAAATTGCAATAGTATCCTATAGTAGGCTACCAGATAACAGGGAACTTTCTCGGTTTGGCAAGGTTCTCTCAAAGTTATGAAAACATCTTCCAGTAACTTTAACAGATGTTCTCAAAATGTTAGCACAAAAACGTTGTTTAAAAAAAAAAAAAAAAAAAAGTTGGATGTTCGTCTCTAAGGCACATGCCCTTACAGTATATAGACATTTACTCAGATGCAGAGTGTAATATTTTTGTCCATACTTGATTGAGAGGTATGTAGTAGAGAAGTGAGGTGTAAGCTGGAGGAAGCTGTTGTGGCCGCGGGTGTGTGTGTGTGTGTGTGTGTGTGTGAGTAACGCTCCATCACACAGAGAGTGACAGCAGAAGTGTGGAGAGAGTGATGAGACCCCCGCTGACCTCTCTCTCTCTCTCTCTCTCTCTCTCTCTCTCTCTCTCTCTCTCTCTCTCTCTCTCTCTCTCTCTCTCTCTCTCTCTCTCTCTCTCTCTCTCTTCATGCCAACAGGTATTTAGTTTTTGTGTATTTTGGTTAATTTTGTTCATTTAATGCACTAAAAAGAATGTTATTTTACTAAAGAAGAATTTTCACAAACAGAAGTTAAAATATATCAGAGCTGTTGTATTTCACGTGATCCCAGCTAATTAAAATATGTTGTAGGAATGTTTTGCATAATTTCTCTGAACATTCAAAATTAAAAGTAAACTATTATAAACATGTTAATTGAAATACAAAAATGAATGAAATTAAGCTGAGATAAAATATGTAGCCTATTAATAACAGATGAATGAAAATTATAATTACATGATAAATGTGATATATATTTTATTTTGTTATATTATTTTCTCTTTGCTTTGTCTTTTTACTCCTATTGAATCACAATAAATAATGAAAAAAAAAATTTGCTCAAAAATGCCATGTTAAAAAAGCAAGGCCTGTTATCTGGTCATTCAAATTATGATGAAGGTGATGATGATGATTATTATGATTATCATATAGTAAATGTACACTGTAAAAATTACAAATGTTATCTTGGCAACTAACTGAAATAAGTTTAAGTCGAGCCACTGGAAGTAAATACAACTTAAAACTGAACTAAAACTAAAAGTGAAATAAAATAAATTAAACCTAAACAGTAATATTAAAAGATAATCAAAAGAACAAAAGCTAATAAAAATGACAAAATGTAAAAAAAAAAAAAAAAAAATTCAAATGAAAAACTGAAAATACAAAAATAAAAGCTAATTCATAATATTATTATTACATTTTTTTTTTAATTACACTGGTTGATATCTGCTTTTATATATAGATATCTGCATAAAAGTGTGTCTGGTGTTCTTTGGTGTTCCTAAAGCATATAAAAGAACATACATTATTGCTTAAAAATCAATCGCAAATCATCCCTTCGATATGGGAGTTGTTTCCCGTAAAGCGATATAGGATTAAATGCAGACGAGATTTCTCAGATTTGTCTCCTGAGAAAAAGGCTCCTGTAATATCAAATGTGTCTCTTCTAAAGTTTTAGAAGAAACAATAAACTCATTTGCTTCTGGGGAATACGGTTAACATTGTGATCGAACTTCAGTTTCTGATGTTGAGGCACTCAGATCTTTATTAATTTTCATTTACTTTTGGCAAACATTACATTATAAGCATATTAAAAGGATCTTTGTAAAGGGGGTTGAGAACATTGCAATGATCTCACTCGCTTTGACTTCAAACACGAGCAGCTCATTTGATTTCTTTTTACATAAACCACGGCCCAAACTCCACTGGCAAGACGTATAGAAAAACACAATTAGAAAAAGCACAGACAAAACACCTCAAAAATGCAATCTCAGGCATCATGCTGTGTTTTTAAATGTTTATTTTGCAGGCACAACTTTCCTGCTAATTAGTTTTGCTTTCCCTCACATTGTGCATTTGAGGGATGTCGTCTTGGAAATGAATTTACGTTGCACTACTTTCTTTGGAAAAGCTCAGCTCAGTTTGTTTTCTTGAACTTTCTGAGTTCAAAGGCTCCGTCGGATCATTTTTATATTAGATGGATGTGTCGAAACGGCTCCATTAGAGCCACTGTCCTCACGCAATGATTGACCACTGGGGGCGAGCCGCTTGAACGCCTCATTAGGGCGACGGGACGCGACGGGACGCGACGGGACTCGATGGGACTCGCTCACTCGGGCCGGGAGGTTGTAGATCCGTGGCTTCGGACACTACAGAGACCGGGATTATAGGACCCATCGCCCCGTCCCGTCAACCCCCAACCATCAGGTCAACAGTTGGTCCCCAGAGCCAAAGTGGCTGGGCTTTCTGCCAGTGTCAAGAGGCTCTGTCTGAGATTATCCCAGGGTAATTAAGCAGGGGACGCAGGTCAATACAGACAAATAAATCATACTGATAGTCCAAACACTGTTGCTGAATGCCTCCGATTGAGCAAAAACAAGGAGCCGCCCCATGCTTGTTCCCGCTTAGCTTGAGGTCCAGCCGCATGCTTCACATTACTTCCCCAGAAGAAACAGCGAGTGGGAAAGCATTGTGCTACATCAAAAGCTGAGCAAAGAGACATGGGCTTTAATTGTTACGCTTTATTTTTAAGATAAAGGCAGAATGAGCATCAATTTAGTCTCTCTTTGTGGAAAACAAAGCCGATTATGCTGACAGAATGGTGATTGTTCCAAGCGTCGTGGAAAGGATGATTAAAGTGATCACTTTAAGAGAATGCATTGCTTTTGATCAGGCCAGCACACTCTTGATTAAAATATGCATAATCCAACAGAGGACTGCGTATCAGGGCAAAATAAAATAATTTAAAAAGTGAGTCGTTTTTTTTTTTTTAAACAGCATATATGCCATTATATTAAGTTGTTAAACTTGCTTAAAGGGATAGTTCACCCAAAAATCGTTTACTCACCCTCATGTTGTAAATTCAATCTGCTCATCATAAAAAGTGATTTTTGAAACGAAAAAATTTGGGTCTAAACTGCTCAATTCAAATGGATTAAGGGCTGTTCACACCGGGACGAATTTCACGCGCGATATTCGCCGACGTTTAACGCCTCGTGACTAAACAAAGGGCGCTAATGTGAGTGTGCACACCGACGCGGAAAACGCCACGCGTAAAAGCGCCATTTTTAAAAAAACGCCTCGAGTTCGTTTTTTTAGTTTGATGCGCCGCGTCAAAAACTATCCGACCAATGAGATTGGCGCTTTTGCTCATGTGTCTGGAGCTTCTGAAGTTACAGTAAAACACAACTTGGGGGCGCTCAAACACAAAACGGTCTTGCCGAGCACACACACGTAACGGCGAAGAAGATATACGCCAAGTAGCTTCTACACTGCCGGGAAGAAATAAGACGAGGAAGATGCGAGGCAAGATGAATGTAGAGCCGCTGGTCTCGTTGCTGTCGGAACATAAAGAACGATATGACAAACGTGACTACAAAAATCTTGATAAAAGAGAACTGTTATGGAGTGGTATTGCAGAGCAAATGGCCGCCATCTAATGTCAGGGAATGAATTTGCATGTTCACTCGGCTCATCGTCAGCCAAAATCGCTTGGGTGTGAACACAAAAAACGCGTTGAACAAGGCTGACGAATAACGCGCGCCGATATTCGTCCCGGTGTGTACGGGGCTTTAGTTTTACAATCTCTTTGTGAACTTTTTGAAGCGTCAAAGGGGTAGTTGCGTAACTGTCAATGGAGAAACAGACATCTCTCAGATTTCATCAAAAAGATTCATGAAGATCGAAAACGAAAATCGTACGGGTTTGGATCGACGCGACGGTGAGTAAATGATGACTGGATTTTTATTTTTGAGTGAACTAACCCTTTAACACTCACACAAATGTTCTAAACGCTAACGTTCTGATTATGAAAATGCTACTTATGAATGTTCTCTTAAACGTCCAAAATGTCTAGTTTTTTTTAAATATTCATAAATTTTTTTTTTTTTGGTCGAACATTCCATTTTATCATTCCGAACATCATGGGAAAGTTACATTTGAATGTTCTCTAAACGTTCTGAAACGAGTAGTAACATTTAAAAATGCCAAACGAACGTCCAACTAATACATTTGAGGGAGAAAAAAAAAGATATATAAATAATGTTTTAAAGGCATTTCTCCTTATTTAGACCCTTTTTGGCATAAAGGGATCTTTCCAATTGAGTGTACATAGCGTGTACACAGAACAACACTGAACCTTTTTTTTTGTAAAAGCGTGTACATATTTAAAAATAAATTTAAATTAAATTAAAATAAAAAGGAAGTCCAATTCCAATTGAGTCAAGAACCCTAGAGTTCTGCTGTACACAGAACCACACTGAACCTAAAGGCGTGTTGGTGCACATACATATATAAAATTAACTTTAAATTCAATTTAAATTAAAGGAAATACAACCAATATTACCATGCATAAAAAACGTACAACTAAACCAATACATTGTTATTTTCTTTTGCATTGAATCAGGACCTGTGTGATGATGAAGTCTAATATATTTGTGCATTCCTGAACTAGTCACATGTATTATTTTATAATGAATATGTCTATAAAGGTGCTTCGGTAATGTAAAGCTTTTTTTAAACCGCACCACGACTGTCATTAGAGTTATTGCGTCTAGTTTCAGTCCATCAGTCTGTTCCAGAGGAGCAGTGAGGCCTTTCAAACCATATTGCATATCATATTAATAGCAGTGAATTTAAGGACAACTGTCGGGCACCAAAAAAAAAGTTCCTCCTCAAGGGTTGAAGAACAAAAGGAAAGCTCCACTTAAGTTTAATGTTCCTCTTCATTTCCCATTGGCTGGACGGCAGATAGCGAGAGATGGGAAGCGATGGAAGACCTTATACCATGTCAAATCGTCTTTTCTCTCGGAGGTCAGGACATTCTGTCTGGGTCCACTTGCATCTTTTCCTCAGAAGTTTTCCCATTCAGACACACAATGTAACTGTCAGTCTGAGCAACAGTTTCTGCTTCCACTGGCTCCACATCTCACAGGGAAACACAATATTTCACAGCACCAAACAATCGCCTGTCTGCTCAGGCCAACCATATGGTTACTATGGGGTGCAATATTGACACACATCACCAATTATTCATAAAAAAGGGGGGAGACGAGAACCGTGCGCCCGATAACACTTTGCAGGGCTAAAGATGGATTTGTCCAACCATACACAAAGAAAGTCATCTATCAGGAAAATATACTTGTATTGAACGAATCCTAAAGTTGTGAATTAGTTAAAACAGTGGTTTTAGCATAACTGTTTTGAAACATTACACTGCATGACTAAGTTGAATAATTGCCCATTACCTGTTGTACTGTGAAATTGCCATATTATTGTGTAATTGGACTTTAAGAGGGGGAAAAAGTAAGATATGCATAATCCTTTTTTCATTTTTATTTATTTAACACATTTATTGTAACTGAAACAAAACATACATAATTTAAAATATATATATATATATATAAGCCTAGCAGAAACATTCATTAGTTTATTTAGGATGCATCTCTTTGGCTGTACCCGCCACTCAGTCGCCCCCTACGCGGTGGGAAAGTGCAGATGTCCATCAGTGCATGACAGAAGCACATAGAGCTGCACTGCTCAGCGCTGGAGTGATTGACAGCCGCTCACACCGCGTCTTGCTCAGGGGGCGGGACGTTCTGCATCTGCTCTGTCACGTCTGATGGGAGCATGACAAGATGCAGAGAGAAGGAGAAAAACTGAATAGGACGAGGAAGTCAAATAGAAAGACCTCTGAAGTAAATAGATCAAAATCGAAATTGAAATAAAAATTGTACTCTATTTGATGGAAATTCATTCAGTGCACTCATGCTAGTTATTTATGGCTGACACACAATTAGTGTGTGTGTGTGTGTGTGTATAAGTATATATATGTGACCCTGGACCACAAAACCAGTCGCATGGATATTTTTATTTTTATTTTGATGAATACATCACATGGAAGCTGAATAAATAAGCTTTAAATTGATGTATGGTTTGTTAGGATAGGACAATATTTGGCGAGATACAAATATTTGAAAATCTGAGGGTGCAAAAAAATCAAAACATTGAGAAAATCGCCTTTAAAGTTGTGCATTTATGTTGGCGATTGTGTTGCATTCATTTACAAAAATAATGTTTTATATATTTACGGTAGGAAATTTACAATACATCTTCATGGAACATGATCTTTACTTAATATCCTAATGATTTTTGGCATAAAAAAAATCAATAATTTTGACCCATACAATGTATTGTTGGCTATTGCCACAAATATACCCATGCGACATGTGACTGGTTTTGTCATCCAGGGTCACACACACACACATATATATATACAGTATATATAGTGATTGACTACTAATGTTTTTGAATTGTAAGATATACAGTATGAGTGTATTCTTATACTATTGGAAAAGTGATCAAAATGTCACTGAAATTAAATAGGGAGGCCTTATTGAATATACCGATCTGAAGCTCTCAAAAAGCCTTCAGCGTATTGCATTGTAAGCTAACATCAAAGTTTGTGTTAACAGATCTGGTCGGTCATTTACAGTAGTTGCATATCTATATTTTAAATTTCGCCTTAATAAATGTGAATGTGGTAAATCATGTTCTTTGCATTAGTGTTAAAGTAAATTGTGAACTTCAGGACTACATGTGCACAAAGAACAATACACACTAGACTAGACATTCAGAAGATGCACTTCGGTCAACAGCAACATCACAGGTGTCCATTATGAGAGATTATTTTCTCATAAGCATTACATTTTAGTATGAGGTTAAATATGTATGACTAAATGTGTGTTGTATGTAAATTCACCTCTTAAGTAACCACATCTGGCTGTACAGAAATCTTTCATATTGCAGCACATCTGCCTACTGAGAACAATGAGACCGAAACAGGCAATTCATCACCATAATGTTGACGTGCTCGGGTCTTTTTGTTTATGTCAATGCTTTTGCTTTGCCCTGAGAAACATGCGTTCGAAAGTTTTTTGCAAGAGAACGCAAAGGTATTGAAATGCATTTTTTCCACCACCATGTCCCTTTAGGGGCTCCTTACAAAGTTATGAGGAAATTATGAAACATTTTACAAGCCCAAACCCATTGGAAAAAAGCGTTTGTGGCAGCATTTCTGCTAAATTATATTATGTTGCTTCTTGTACGTTTCGCAACACTTTCAAAGTGAAATGTCCTGTGAGTGGTGCTAAAAGCACATTAATGTGAGTGTACACAAAAAAAGAAGACCCTCTATAGTTTATAATCATGTATTGATTTTATTTATATGACCATAAATGACGGAGTATTTTAAGTCTATGTTACTGCTATGTGAAAAAAAAAACAGTAAAAAGCGCCGGCGCGTTCTTGGTCCCCAGAGGGTTAAGTTGCACGTGAATCTGGCAACAGTTTATTACATTTAATTGGTTGTTGTATGTATCTTCAGTTCAGGAATGAGATCTGGCTATGTGAGCCTAGCCTGGTAATACCAAACTCTGCTACTTCGCTTTGCTTCATAGACAGAGTCTGGCACGGCATAATTGAAAAGTGTTTTCTTTCTCGCTTGTCTGAAGTATAAAATCATTGGTTACCCGTAAGCCAATCACATAACGTCTGGTTATGACGCGTGTTATTCGCCAGCTCAGCCACATCGAACTTCCACTGTAAACACATGTATGATACGAAAACGAAACCATCGAGCGAAATACCGGAGTGAACATGGCTGACCGAGTTTTGCTGCCTCCTGAACCTGATCCTCCATGAGTGCAACCAAGGGGGACACAATCACAACTATCGCCTTGCCGGCCTTTGGCCTCCCCAGTTTCTCGCTGACGATGGGTAATATTCGATAAATTAAACTTTTACCAAAACCTGTCGGGAGTAGGGCCACGACATCACCTCCATTCAAACTGTTTAACAAACACTCCTCTTGTTCGGGCTTCAGTTTGGAAATGCCGGGAATATTCTCCACAACAGAGCGAATTGCATCCCGTATCTCCATATCCGCGGTCACAATCTTAAACTCGGCGCTTTAGCGTCTACGTCGCGGCTCTCAGCCCGCCCTCTGTTCGTTGATTGGCCGGCTGTTTTCAGGCCGGAGGAAAACTGAGAGACATGTCGATGTCTCAGACTGAGTACAGAAGCGAACTGAAATAGAGCGGAAGTACGAAGTCTGACGCAGTCAGGCTATCACTGTGAGCCTATTTGAATTAAACCCTTTTCAGAATGGCTCTTTCGGTATTATCCTGAAAATAAGCCTTTGTTTCATGCGTCATTGATTGACCGGAAGCGCGGCTCTTGGGAGCGCGTGTAACCGGCACATCCTTTGGATTTTCCCGGCAAAACCTTCCCGAATCCTTCACATAAAAATCAGTCTCAGGCTTTCATAGACGAGCAAGTCTCGTTTTTTAAAGTTTCATTACAAGCTGTTCACACATTGGCAATACAAGATGTGATTTATGTATAACCACTTTAATCTATTAGTCTGCATTTACACTGCTTAACGCATATCTTTGATATATATTTGTCCCGTGCTATGGTTATCACTGCGTCAATCATTGCAATTTTGAGAGTTAATGCCCACATTTATATGTAGATTTAACTTCTTGAATCTCATGGCAAGCGTGGAGAACTAAGCACTGACTAAACTCTGGCATTTTGAGCGGTGAGTGTATTCTGAATAACTTAAACACCTCTGATTGGCCAAGAGATCAACAAACATGTCTGCGATTGGCTGCATTGCTCAACGCTGCAAAAACACAAGCACAAACAGTGTTGCCAACTTAGCGCCTTTGTCGCTATTTTTAGCGACTTTTCAGACCCCTTCAGCGAAATTTTTTCAAAAAAGCGACTAGCGACAATTTTAGCGACTTCTTGGACAAACCTCAGTAACCTCCAAATGTTGCCAGTACTGTCCTGCGAGCGCGAGGTCTTGCTTTCTCCCTGTCATCACTCTCTCTCTAGCTGCGTCTCCCCTGTTCAGGGAATGGCAGAGAGGAGCGCACGGCCGCTGACAGACGCGAATGAGCAGTGTTTTTCCACGGACTTTTCTTTTGTTTTATTTTTAAAGAATTTAGTTTGACCATTTTTTTTTCTTTTTTTTTTCTTGTGCTTATTACTTGTAACACTCACTATCACAGAGGTTAGTTCATCCGGTTCCCCAACTCTCTCAATTCAGATAATGTTCCACATACATGGGCCTATAAAAAATTTAATAATTCACTACTTGTTGTCTGACAACAACAAAAATAGGAAATGAGAACAGCTTTATTCGACATTCGGCTATATTATATTAAATAGAGCATTAATTTAGAGAGAAAATGCACTAGGCTGACAGAACGCAAGTACGACGCGATGACGTAATTAATATGCTAATTGACGTATGACGTCATCTAGCGACATTTAGCGACTTTTAGGGAAGGCCTTAGCTACTTTCCTTTGAAAATAGTTGGCAACACTGAGCACAAATACAAACTGGACAACATGACATCATGACTTTGCGTAAACATACACGCCACTTTCAAGTCAAGTGGCGTGTTATCTATACGCATTTTGAGCTATCCGCGTGTGTGTCCACGCCGAAATTAACCGTCATCTTTTGCGTGTATGTCTACGCCGTTAAATGTCCGAGTGATTCCGCGTGTATGTACACGCCGTTAAATGTACGAGCGAAACGAAGCAAAATGTATACTTACATCTGTGGAGCAATATTTTTTTTTCCTATGGTAGGGGAAGACTCATAAATGGTATTAACAGTGACGGGGTTGGGGTAGGTGAGGTCATATATTTATATATACAGTAACGTTAAGTCAAGGCGTTGATAAACACGCTGAAAAGCGATAATGCGTGTTGATATCACACCAAAAATGAAAATACGAATTGGCGTGTCATACATACGCCATTTCATAAGATCAGTCTGAACTGGAGCGTATTATATTATTACAGTATTAACTAAGAGTGCAGTTGCTTTCGTTTACAAATTTTGAGGTCATAATATTGTGCAAGGAACTGTGCACACATGAGCCCCTGTATTCATCATTTGCGTGAAAAGGACTAACAGTTGTTGTTGTTTTACTGCCTCTAGTGAAAACTGCATGGTATTGCATGCATATACAGCAGAAATGTAGGCAGAGGACATTTTCCCAATGAGTCTATTCAAGCAGCTCCAAATTAAAAAAATAGCCTACATTGCTCATGAACTATTTCATGTCTTTTGAAGGCATACAATAGTTTTGTGTGAGGGACAGTGTTTTGTTGGTCTTTTTATAGCTTGAAAAGGCTTAAAATCGGAAATTTTTTGTTCCAATAACAGCAAATGGGTGAACGATACGTTTAAACACAGAAATGTGTGCTCACGAAAAGCAGATATCATAAAAAACCCTGTCCTAGGCAACGCTGAGCCAAAAGGACAATATAAATATGAATGTCACCTCTCTTGGTATGTTCCATGAGGGAAATTGACTTTTTAGCCTGCTGCTGTCTTCAGCCATATGCTGATGTTTTCATATTCCAGAAAATCAGTTCAGGGAGTCGTAAAGTTTCTTTAATTTCAAATGATACCCTGATGCTGCAGAATGAAAGGGCCGGCCGTCTGTCACACTGCAAAGACTTAAGTGCCACGCGCTGCTCCTCTGGCACCAGCAGAGATCCAGCTTATCTATTTTTCATGCCTTCATTCACACTTACTGACTAATGAGGCCGTAAACATCTTAGCAAACTTTCAAGAGAGCGACTATAGAACTTGTGCTTAAACACAGCGAAGTTTCTTTACACGGAGGGAGGGTGAAATGGTGATGGACTCGCAGGCCGTGTAAGACAGTAAGCAAAAAGTTCTTCAAGAATCAACTCTTTTACGGTATAACTAAGGCTAAACTTGCACTGCGCTCTCATGGATTAAATATAGACAGACGTATTTTGCTCACACAGAATCAGGGTTCTGAAGTCTCACGCATTGGCCGTGAGACACACGCAATTCAACCAGTTCACACGCTCACACGCCACACCGTGTATTTCTCACGCTGAAAAGGCAATGCCAACCAAGTTGTCCTGCAAGCTTTATATATAACGTTGTATACGAGGCGCATGCACACAAAGATAAGTTTCCTGTCGCCAGCGCGTCCGCATCTCGGCCAGATTGCGTTCGTTACTAGGCAACTTATAGACGCGCGAAGTCCGCGAACACACACGGAAGTTCGGCCACCGCGACATCGCGCGAACACACGTCGTGATGGAGAAAGTAAGTTGGAAGAAAGCTCGCCTAACATTTTTAGACTAGAACATTTAATATATAGCCCATCGTATACATTATTGATGCAGTCAAAAACTCTACAACTGCTTTGCAACCAGGCCAAAAGCTTTGGCTCAGTTTGGCTAAGGGAATGTTATTGGGTATGGGAAGGAATGAAGATGTATTTCTTCAGTTTATTTTAAATTCTATATTATACTGTATTAATAGTATTTCTAGTTACATTAAGGCTAAAGCAGAGTGCTCTTGGTAATATTGTATATCCTGTCAAAACATACATTAGCCTAATCATTGCCATTGCATTTGTATTTTTCAAAGATGTCAGGGAAAAATGCAAAAATATTTGTTTTTCCAAACATTTTGGAGCAATTTGTTATATATTTGTAGCCTAATTTTGAAATATAACATTAAAGAGTAGGCCTTTATTTGATGTGATGAATTGCTCTGTCATTTATCAGATTTACCAACTGTTATAATTTCAATTTTTGCTGGTTAATTATGAACAATGGGTAAAATTGGGGGCGGGGCTCCATTTAGGCCCCTCCCCTAACCGCATGTGATCTCACTCCAAGCTTTTGATAAAACTTGAGAACCCTGCAGAATGCATTCTAGCATACCATCTGTGTTGTTGTTTAATTGTTGATCTATGTGCACATGCGTAAGGCCAATGTCATTAGCTTTTGCTCTGTGTCTGTGTGTTTGGCCTCGCTGTTCTGTATGAAGACAATTTTAAATAAACTATTTTCATATTGGCTTCCAAAGCACCATAATGTCACATCTTATGGCCTATGAGAATAAGTTCAAGTGTAACCAAGCAAATATTTTTATTCCAGACCACACACACAGGACTGTGAGATATAATTGCAAAAAAAATATATTTGCTGTACTGGTAAAAGCATTTAAGTATGATATTACATGCTTTAAAAATTTAGTGATCAGGTTGATTTCAAAATCGCACCGATAATGTATAGTAATAAGGCAAATAACAATTGACATTAGATGGCGATGAAACACTTTAACACGTAATACGCATGTGCATGACGTCATCGTCTTCAGAGATTCAAGTTTTTGTCGTTTACACGGAGACCGTTTTCAAAAACGTGCTCTCTGAAACCTTTTTTTCAAGAATTTGTGTTTTCTGGCACACAAAACGCCGTTGTTGTGTAAACCAACGACCAAAACGCATAAAAAGCTTTACGTTTTTAGTTGAAAACAGTGTCATGTAAACAGCCTCTTAGTTTGCAGATCTTTGTTTCCTGTGTTTCCTAACTGTTTCCATGATTCCTAGTATTTGTTGCCATGGCAACGCATTGCTTAATTGATTTGATCCACCTGCTCCTTGTTAACCTGTTGCCCTTAGTTTTAGTCATTCTTTGTCTGTTCTCCTCAATGTTAAGTTGATTCTGTTTCTCGTGTGTGTTTGAGTTGTTTAATAAAGCGACTTCTGCATTTCGATCCAGCCTCACAACTCTCATTGCTGCCACAAACTCTAAAAGAGAGACTTAGCATAAACTAAAAAAAAAAACAAGGACAAATTTAAGAATAGATGTTTATCTGTCAAAAAATGTGAAATTTAGAATGTGTCTATGTGATAAAGAAATGAATAATCTCTATATGAAATGTTGGAAACGAATGTATTTATACAATTTTCAATCGTGTATAAAGGTCTTAAGAAATGTTGTCTTAACGAACTGTTTTGATTTTGCATGGATTACTTTTAGTAGTGGATGTGATGCTTACTATGAAAAACGGTGGTAAAATAGCTAATGCTTCAGCCTACACCTTTTTTTTTCTGGTAAATATGTAAAATGATGTATGATGGTATTGTGTATGCGGACTGAAATAAAAAATGCTGATGATGATGAATCCTGCACACCCTAATCATCACCGTAACGCAACACTGCAAACTGACTCAGACAAGCAAAACTTCCTCAGACAAGTCCAGACTTTCCAGCGTTTACTGTGACAGTGAACACCGCCTGTAGACTCGCTCCCTGTGCAGCCGGAGACCCCTAGGCAGTAGCCACTGTGCCATTAGACTTCCCGAGTGTCTAATCGGTGCAGTTATGTAAGGTGTTGGGTTTTTAAACGCACAGCTCCGTTGTCATCCGCACCAGATCATCTCTCCACGCGCAAGCCGACAGATGCTCGGTCCAGCTGGTGCCCAAAAAGTTTATAGCCCAGTTGGAACGAGGGTCCTTACGCTCTCCACAATGTTGGCCACCGTCGCCTTTTTTAACGAGTCACGAATAGCCTGTTTATCTCTTGCTCCCTGCTGTTTCGGCATTTTCCCTTCCAGAACAATCCCAGAAACACATGCTGCTACAGACGCAAGTGCAATGTGCACAGACACTCGGAGCCAAATTGCAACAAGGAACGTTTTTTTTTCCCGCCTTCTTCTTGGGCGTCCGAATGTAAGAGGGATTACAGGATGTGTAATAAAGCAGCGATTCAGATGTTCCATTTGACCCCTTCAATATGCTCAGCCAGAGAAAACGGAGCCCAGCAAACACTCAAATGACTCCATAATTGGCATGCTTTGTTGTTCATGTTTTGGCTCTGCTGAAAAACGGTGTGAAACGCTTTCTGTAATCGCGTTACATTACAACAACACATGGCTCGCTCAAAAGAGATATAAGCTGGCAGGACCTCGCGGACGTAGCAGGTGGTGTTGACAGTTTCTCGTCATCTCATAGAATAATGATTTAAAGTTCGCGTGTGCACAGATCAGAGATGCCAAACATCAACGAGCTAATGTGACTTAGAGGAGGGGTTGCATGTCTGTTGAAGGAGAGCGAAAGCGGCGGTAAATAAAACCCCATCAGCTAAATGAAGTGTTGCCAACACAGCAGGGTAGGCTGTCTAATGTGTAGATTTACGCTTAAGACGCTGTGAACGTCGTTTGTCCCCCTCCAGACTGATCTTCAATCTGAGCGTAATCAGAGTTTCTTTTGTCAAAGTTTTGCTTAGCAACTGTGAGTCACTATTATAGTTAAAGGAATAGTAAAAAAAGCGCTCTTTATTTACTCATCCGTAAACACATATGTGACCGTAACAGATCAAAATTTCACTTGTTATTCATTAATAATTTCATTGATAGTTTGACATCGTTGACAGCAATAAAACATTGGCTCTTCAATGCGTCGGTTCAAATAAATGGAGGACATGGAGAATGAGATTTGAGAGCTGGGGCAGGCGGCAAGATTTCCAATGAATAGGGACATCAATTTAAATGTGTAATATGATACATGTAATATATATTATAATGTGATATGTAAGAAACCAATGGTCAATAAATCAATTTAGTAGTGATAAAAATGACAATTAAAGGCATAGTTCACTCAAAAATGTAAACGATCATCTATCACTCACCGTCATGTCTGTCTAAACACATAGAGTTGTTCATCTTCAACCTGAGAGATTTCCGGCCCTCTATTGAGAGTCGATTCAACCAAAACTTTGCCGTTACAAAAAGTCTGTAAAGACATGGTAGAGTAATGAAAGAATTGAGCGGATTAGTCTTCTGAAGAGACACAATCGCTTTATATGATGAAGAAGAGATATAATTTAGACTTTTATTCATATGAACGTTGATCAACACACATGAATAGAACTCATCAAATATGGTAAACAGACGCTCAATCGTTAAGTGTTTGATATTATAGACTTAGTGCATTAATATAGTGTTCACACTTGGCAGGTTTGGTTGGATTAAACTGAACTCTGGTGCGATTGCTCTGGTTCAGTTGAGTAATTGTGAACGCTGCCATCTGAACTCTGGTGCCACCAAACAAGTGGACCAAGACGCTGAAAAGATGCGTCTCTGTCCACTTCCAAACCAACTCTGGTGTGGTACGAATGACATATGAACAGAACACGGACCAAAGACATGTAAACCATCCAAAAACCCGACATTATGTCACAAGTTGCGACCCTAAAACGTATAAAATGCTCAAGTATACCTGTTTTCTCTCACGATGTTGCTCGGTACAGGCATCAGAACCACGTCTCCTCGCAGCAGATCTTCATTTGTGTGTGATTGCTGTTTTGACTCCTTTACACGTTTTATAAACTCTTCACAAAAAACCATTATATCCACGCATATACAACGAGCGCAAAAATATATGTCAAAAAAGCCATTGTTTTTTAGGTTCAGTCGTTGTGGAAGGTTTCAAACACATATAAATGTTATTCCTGTAAGAAAAAGAAATGTTAATTATGATTATTTAAAAATTCCATCACATAACCCATTAATTATGAAAGTATTATGCAATAATTTAAGACCTTTTTTCTTTTAATAGAACCTTTCTGGCATTAAAATTTACTGAACCTGTGTGTGAAGCGCAGTGATCCCTTCCGCTTTTAGTTATTTCAATAAAAATATGTATTAGTTTAATATTTCATTCATTAAGTGCCACAATTCCTGCTACAAGATATCTATGGGAGCTGATGAACAGTTGTTTCACGTCGTCGCTTTTTCTATATTTTAGAGTTATGTGGATTTTAACATTTCTCTGTATTACTATTGCCCAATCAACCACCTTGAAGAATTTTAGGTAACACTACTTTGGGAACCGAATCTCACTATTAGTTGCTTATTATCGTTCATATTACTAGCGTATTGGCTTAGTACTTATAAAGCGCATAATAATGCATTATTCTGCAAGACCATATTCTACATCCCTTAAACTTATCCATACCTAAACTTGCAACTACCTTATAACTATTAATAAGCAGTAAATTAGGAGTTTATTGAGGCAGTATTAACCCTTTAGGCGCCAGAGGTTTTTTCCTAAAACGTTCGATTTTGACATCTTAATTTCAAAAGGCTATATCTTAAAAGTGATCAAAGATAGAGACTTTCTGTAAATTAGAGAAATATTAAGGATGACCCCAAGTGATTGTGTGTTCCTCAAACTAAAGTGACTGGATTTTATAATACATATATGCATTACAGATGCAGAAAACACATGATACCGTACTCCATTACAATGACCTTCCATCGATGTTCCACTAAGACAAAAACAACATGCGAGTCCTGTGGCCAAACCAGTGATCCATGTTTCAAGCACCATGAAGTTGTGTTGCACTGAAATATCTGTGGAATCTGGGCAGAGAAGAGGCATTGCCCAGCAGCGTGAAATTTTTATTCTGCAATTGTCCCCTTTGTGGCGAACACAGAGTTTACCCTTTGCATTCTTGTCATTGTACAGGTCACTGAGGCAGAGGCGGCCAAGTAGAAAAGATCCTGCCAGGTTGGAAACAATGGGAAAAGCCAGCCCATAAATGTCTCCCCTTCTGTACCGCCCCATTGACTCCCTGATACCCCACTAAGATGTCACTGGTTGACCAGCCCTTTTTAAAACAGCTTAATTAGCTGAAAGGCCGCTGTTGTCTGAGCGTGTTGGCGTTGAAATAAAAAAAAAAGGCTGAAAAGTGTTTCTCTCCACCTCTCATTGTCTCGTTGCTCTCTCGTGACAGAAATCGGCGTTTTCCTTCAGAGTCGAACACAAATAAAACAACATTCCTTTCAATGAGACGAAAGCGCCTGACGACTGCCTGATGCCGAGGAAAGCCTCGAAACCTCACGGTCTGCAGGTGCAAAGACACACAGATTTCATACAGTCATTATTATAAGAGATAAGGATCTTACCATGAAGGATATTAGACGTACTGTAAATGAAATATTGATTAAAATTATTTTAATTATGTGAGAAGAAAGAGACCAGGGAGGGATACAAGAAACACAGTTTTAATATTTAATTACTAGGGTTAATAAATGTGACTATTATTGATCACTTCTGCCTTCTTTCCCCAGACGGTGCTTTACGGTAGCCACGTTTACATGCAACCTGAGAATTTGTTTATAATCAAATTGATGGCTAAATTGGACTGAAAAAAACTTGATCGATCACTGAATAAAACATCAATCTATCGAAAGGGTTGCGTAGATCTTAAATAATCTGTTTGACAGGAAGATTTTAGCCAATTTGAATCCAATTCTCAGTCAGTATCAAAAACAGATCAGTCTTATGAACATGCGTATGTTAATTTAAATCTTATTCTTATATATTTGCTAAAAATGCTTTTCGGACATTTTTTTTTTTTAGATAAATTAAGTAAGAGAAATGCGCCAGCTGTGCTTGTGTCTGAACGTGGGAACTGCAGCGCATTCACTGAAATTAGTTTGGAATATATATAATATAGCCTAAAACACGTGAAAATTAAATACAAAATTAGGGTACATATTAACAGAATAGAGATACACCGATACTAAGTTTCGCTTGATATAGGCTATTTCTCTTACGGAAAAAAATCTCTCCCAAATAATGCTGTAAACTTGTGAATCCTCTCATTTGGTACATTAATATAATATTATTAGAGGTTAAAATTAACAACAGAGCCCAAAATATTATATTCAACTGCTATTTATTTTCTGATATAATAATTACACTCAAATAAACACTGAAATGTTTGTATACAACTTAGTTGCACATATAGTTTTCATAAACACTTACATTTATTCAAACATACATATATTATTAACAAATAGACTCATCTCTGGTGTTTTTCCAGCTGACTAATGAACTGTGACTCTGATAACTTTCCTGAGGGAAATGCAACATTGTTCACAAGCGGTTTTATTGACGTCTTTCTGCGGTTGAAACACTGATTGAGAGATTACATGAGACATGATTCATTTCAGTAAGTTGTACTGTATATTTCAACATTGATGTTCATGCTTGTTTTTTCATGCTATAACTTGTAATAAAGCGGAAGAAAAGACTCGCGCCGCTTGAACTGAGGCGCTACTGCGATCTCTCACGTCACATTTAAGAGAACAAAACGCCATTTATTGTTTGAATTCATGATAAAATGGACAGAATTTGAAAGAGGAGCCTTTGTTTCTTATCAGAAATAACAAGCACAAAGCTCCTGTGATTACTGGATGTGAGGCGTTAAAAATCACGTTTGATGTGGGAAAAACCACGGACCGACATCCCTGAACTAGGTGATTCAGAGCCTGCTTTTATCAAGCTATTTCTGAACTGTTAATGTGTTATTGTCACGATAACTTGCCCTAAACTAGAGGGTTTTTTTTCACACACAGTATGAGTTGCAATCTGACAGTCCACTTTTGATTGACAGGATAATCTGTCCTGATCATTGACCAATGGTGATAGCGTAAATGGCTTTTATCGGCCGATACCGATTATAGGTCGATATAGTGAATATATTAACTACTCTAGTCTAGGTTTAACTACATGTTTAACTACACTTTTTTTTTCTTTTTCTCTGTCTTCACCATGGGATGGAGGGAAACGTAATTTCGATTGCTTGTATGTCTGGAGCATGTGAAGAATTGACAATAAAGCGGACTAACTAACTACTATATTGTAACATTTACATTAATAATTTGATACAATGCACTTTTTTTGAATATGTTTTCACATTGTACTTGTATTTTTTTTAAATATCTCCTGTTACTACATATAGAATTGACTGTAACAACATCTATAATTACACTTTTGACCTTTCCTTACACCATAACCCTTAAATCTACACACACCAGCAAACCTGTCCTAACCTCACCTGTATCAGCTCAACACAAGTGTTTTACAATACATATACACAATAACTGTACCAAACATTATTACATGATGTAAGAACAGCGTTCATTGGTTAGCATCCAAATGGAGAGATACACTAGCAAGGGCAAAAGTTTCTTTCAACCTCATTTCTTGTTTTCCTTTCAGAGCCGACCCCTGTTATTCCTTTATGCCCTCCGCTCTTCAAAGACTCAAAACAGATTGATTCTCATGTGAACACAGCTGAAGTGGGGACCCTGCCTTTCTGCCGCGGCTTTGAGCCGCTAGCTGCCTGTTTACCGCCTCCGCGTGAAGATGAACCGTAGCAATCGGAAAACAAACTGGCTTTCACGAGGCCATGTCAAAGGTGAGTAGCGGCCTTTAGCGTCTCCCCACGCAACTCTCCCCCCCGACGGGCCGCTCTCGCTCCGAGTGCTGATCGTAACCATGGCGATGTACCTGCTCGATGCCTATCTTGTCTGTGTGGGAACAGCCATTAGACACTTTGTCAGGGTGATCAATGGGGTCGGCGCTCTCGTCGGCTGCTTGACAATAGACGGCAGTGCTTCGGTTGACCACTACAGGGCCTGACTTCACACAGTTCCCAGCACACGCATGTATAGATGGCATGCAGTTACATTAAAAAAACCTGTGACGTTTTCACAATGAAGTTCAACTTGTTAGCATATGAAGACTTAAACACCTGTGAAGAGCCGGCACAACTCCTGCGAACACTTCAGATGACGCAAACTCTGAATCAACATGCAACAATGCTACAATATTCATTATGTGACCCTGGACCACAAAACCAGTCACATTTATACATTTTTTTTAATTGAGTCGAGCTGAATAAATAAGCTTTCCATTGATGTATGCTTTGTTAGGATAGGACAATATTTGGCCGAGATACAACTATTGAAAATCTGGAATCTGAGGGTGCAAAAGAATGTAAACATTGAGAAAATCGCCTTTAAAGTTGGCGATTGTGCTGCATTCATTTACAAAAATAATGTTTTATATATTTATGGTAGGACATTTACAAAATATCTTCATGGAACATCTTTACATAATATGCATTTTTGGCATAAAAGAAAAATCGAGAATTTTTTGTCATCTATTCCCACAAATATACCCGTGCGACATGTGACTGGTTTGTCATAACCATTTGATGACAAACAAGTATTCATTACTTCGATAAGCTCATTGTTTCTGCCTTAAATTAATACATTGTTTAATTTAATACATTTTTAGCTTACTGTGATTTGTACATTTCTGAAATACATAACTTAAGACAATGGATTATCTCTCTAAATTGTAATGTGGACTAATGCATTCTATATAAAATATGTGAATTGAATTGAATATCATGCACTGATAACACACAGTAAGTGTTACAGCGTTTATTAGTCTAGGTTGTTCATTTATTAAGGTTAATGTTAAAGGCCCCCTGAAATAAAAATGTATGTTTTTTTTTAGCTTTTAGTATGAATATGTTAGCCTTAAGGTTATGATTAATTGCTGTGCAATTACATTTTTAAAAATCAGTGATGTTTCACAATAAGGTTCAACTTGTTAGCATGCATTGGATGTCATGCACTGATAACACACACAGTAAGTGTTACAGCGTTTATTAGTCTAGGTAGTTCATTTATTAGTCCCATTTATTTACAAGTCCACCTGTAGTCAATAATTTTATCCCTTAAAACTCATCTTTGATCACCAAAATTACATATTTAAACATTTTTTTTCCTTCAAAAAAATATTCGTTATGCCTTAAAATATCTTGAATGTAACTTGACACCCTTGCCTCATTTAGTATTTGCGGTTCTATGAATATGCAAATGAGCCCCGCCTCCACTCACTCACTCAGCTCAGAGATCCACTGGTTGTCGATCACACGTTGATCTGATTGGTTAGAAGGTCGTTTGTGACGTCAGAAACACCAGCGATTTCAAAGCGTGTTTTTGAGACTGTCTTTGGTTCACTGCAGTTTTAAGGAGAAAACACTCAGCAATGCTGTCGACTTATGAACTTACACATGGTTTGTCTTAAAGCGTATTAAAAACACCACATAGACACATAAACAACATTAAAAGCTGGATTTTCCAAAACAGGGGGAGTTTAAGGTTAATATTAAGAAATTAACAGTAACTTACACTTAAAGTCACCATGAAATCAAAATTGAAAATTATTATTTTTTAATGGAATATTGCAGTGTTTATTATAAATGATTTATCCGTGCACAGTTCATGTGTCCTCATAATCTTTAATCAGAATAACTTCCTCTTGCAGCTTCTCTTCTCTTCTCTTCTCTTCTCTTCTCTTTTCTTCTCTTCTCTTCTCTTCTCTTCTCTTCTCTTCTCTTCTCTTCTCTTCTTTGATGATGAGGGCGGGGCAACCTGTCACTCACATGAGATCCACCAATAGCAAACCACAACCATCCAATCAATTCCCCATGGACAAAATCAAGCCCCGCCTACATTAAAATTAGAGTATGTGTAGACTGTTAGGGTTAGTAGAATAAGTTGACATGTAGTTGCAAAATTACTTATTGTCAGTAAGGGAGCATCAAAGTAAAGAGTTAGCAGATATTAAGTCTACTAATACTCTACTAGTTTCATAGTTGCAAAGTTACTTAGTAGAATATCTAAAGTGGACAACTGAAATAAAGTGGTATGAAATATTGTTAAATCGTTCAAGCTTCATCCAACCTTATGTGTGTGTGTATACATTATATATATATATCATTATGTCTATGAAAGTCCCCATAAAACATGGAAACCTATTAATTTAATACGATTGCAAATAATGATTGGTTTAAAGCACTTTATCAAACCTAATCCAAGTGAGAACTATTTACTCCTAATAACCATATTAACAACTGCTCACTGGTTTATAATACTGTACATTACTTATAGTGTTAACAAAGCATAAAAACTATTTTTATGAGCTAATTAAATAAAAAATGTGTTAATTACAGTGACAATTAATGAATAACTCTATTAGCCTATTAATATATGAACAATATAGAGACCACAATAACAATTTTTTTTAAATAAACTAGTAGTGTGCAAATGATTTGTAAGCACTTTCACTATTATAAAGTGTTACCAGTGTTCAATGTTAGTTCATAACTAATTTTAACAAAGTGAACCTCATTGTAAAGTTGTTTTATACAAAATCAATTTAATTTGCATACATCATTATTAAAATGTTGCACTTTTAAAAGCTACATTGACTCTTTGCTTTGGAAAGGTGCTTCATAAATGTGTCAGAAACAGAGAGATGGCGACATTTCGCACTCATGCATGAAGTTCAGTTTCAGGACAGCAATGCGCTCCATCGCCGCTTGTCATCTTCTGACTGCGAGACCAGATATAGAGCCAACATAACTTACTTTTTTAACAACAGCTGGCTTTGAGAGCTCTGTGGATTGAACCATATTTAACCCTTATGTGGCAGACCACCCGCTAGTGTCGGCCTCTAGACTGACCATTCACAAGTGGCCCCGGGCCCTCGGCCGATATGATATAGGGCGGGCAATGACCAGGTCCTGATTTATGCTCCGCAGAGCCTAAACATCTTTAGAATATGCCTTGTGAAGTGGCAGACAAAGCCTCCTCAGATCACAATGAGCATCCGCATAAATCGGCTTGTTTTTGAGCGATAGAGCTTTTATGAGGGGCATGTGCACACTTCATCCGTCCGTTCCCAGCTCGCGTCCGTTCCCAGATGTGTTTTTAAAATGGGAGTACAGTGACCTAAAGATTTGTGTCATTGGGAACACTTTACACTTTAAAGGGTTAATTCACCCCAAAATGAAAACTCTGTCAGTAATTACTTGTTCCAACCCCGTAAGACTTTCGTTCATCTTCAGATCTTATCGATCCCTTAGAAGCCTATGGAGGAGTGAGACAGCTCTCAGATTTAATCAAAAATATATTCATTTGTGTTCTGAAGATGAACGAAAGTCTTACGGGGTTGAACAACATGAAGGAGAGTCATTACTGACAGAGTTTACATTTTGGGGTGAACTATCCCTTTAAGATCCCATAATGAGCAATACATTTGTTACAGTATTTATTCATCTTTGTTAATGTTGATAAAAATACAACTGTTCATTGTTAGTTCATGTCAGCTCAGATTCATTAAATCATATGAACAGATACAGCTTATGATTTTAACAATGTATAGTCAATGGTGAAATTAACAGCGTTGGGAGTATTTTCCATTGTTAGTTCTGTTAACTAGTGTAAATAATGTTAACCTTATATATATATATCACCACACTACTGTTTAAAAGTTTGACATCATTTAGATTTTTTTAAAGAAATGAATCTGTTTATTCAGTAAGGAGGTCATTTTTATTAAAAAAAATGTAAAGACAATGATTCCTATATTAAATAAATCCTGTACTTTTAAATTCATCAAAGAATCGTGGAAAAAATGTTACACTCTATAACTCTCATTACAGTGTTATAAGACTTAATATCTGCTAACATTTTATGTAGATGCTCCTCAACAGAATAACAACATGTCAGTTTAATACTCTAGATACTCTAGTTACAGTAGTTGACATGGAGTTTCAAAGTTACTTAGTGGATTATCGAGCCAAATGCAATGACAAGTCAATCGTTTCTCTTCACTGTTGTCCCGCATTTGAAAAAGTCAGTCATTCTTTGGACTAGATGGCTTTGATTTTGAAAAGAGCGCTCCATATTGTGGGACGACCACTGGTGGGATCAAAGTCGCCTTGTTTTATTTTTCACACCACAGACAGTCCCGAAACCTCCGTCTTTTTCCTGAAACTGAGAAGTTTATCCCATTCCCACTGTGTCCCCTGTGAATGACCTCAGCAAAATGACCTCGCATAACCATAAAGCCAGAGCACAATCCGGCCGGATTAATAATTGTTCCGCAAGACGACTGGCGTGGTTGTAGGCTCACTACAGCTCAGCAAGGTGGGGTCAGCGTATGCCAGGGCTGATGAATGGACTGGTGAGCTGTCTCTGTAGATGGCCATCAGAGGCGGGCAGGTAAAGGAATGCCCCGTTTGATAGATGAGCACCCATGTTGTGCCCTTGACTATGGGGGAGTGAGAACAAACCCCCCGAACACAAACAAAGGCCACGCTCATCTTCCACAGCCTATTAATTACACTCACAGCCACAATAGAGGCTCTGAGATCAGAGAGAGAAACGGTGACCTTCTATTGTCACTAAGTGCTCAAATAGAATCAGACTGACACATAATAAAACGCCACAGAAAAAATGGGAAGACGGGCCTAACCTACATCTCATGGCAGCTTTCTTAAGCCTCCAGGACTATAAAGAGCACTTTAACACTCGCAAGTGTCCTTGTTACACGTTACACGAATATTTACCATAAATTACATCTAATTACAAGCAGACAACCCTAAACTAAACCCTAATATATACCATAAATATATAGTAAGTACATGTTGTTAGATAGATAGATAGATAGATAGATAGATAGATAGATAGATAGATAGATAGATAGATAGATGGATAGATAGATAGATAGATAGATAGATAGATAGATAGATAGATAGATAGATAGATAGATAGATAGATAGATAGATAGATAGATAGATAGATAGATAGATAGATAGATAGATAGATAGATAGATAGATAGATAGATAGGCAAGGCAAGTTTATTTATATAGCACACTTCATACACAATGGTAATTCAAAGTGCTTTACATAGAAGAAATAAAAAAAAACAAAAGAAATAACAATAATTAAAACAGTTTAGAATAAAGAAATTAAAATAATCAAAAGAAATAAGAATAATGAAAACAGTTTAGAATAAAAAAATAAAAAATAAAAATAAATATATATAATACAGTAAAAACAGTCGGACGAACAGTGGCACAGTGCTCATGCAGTAAATGCACAGCTAAACAGATGTGTTTTGAGTCTGGATGTGAATGTGACTACTGTAGGAGCACATCTGATCTCCTCTGGAAGCTGTTCCAGTATAATAGCTAAAAGCAGACTCTCCCAGCTTAGAGTGAACCCTTGGTATTTCTAGCTGATGTGATCCTAATGATCTGAGTGATCTGTTAGGTTTATATTCAGTGAGCATATCTGCAATATATTGAGGTCCTAACCCATTGAATGATTTATATACCAGTAATAATACTTTAAAATCAATCCTAAATGTAACTGGGAGCCAGTGTAGAGACCTGAGGACTGGTGTGATGTGTTCATATGTTCTGGTTCTGCTCAGCGTTCTGTATGAGCTGCAACTGTCTTATGGTCTTTTTAGGAAGGCCAGTGAGGAGTCCATTACAGTAATCCACCCTGCTGGTGATAAAAGCATGCACAAGTTTCTCTAAGTCTTGATTGGAAACAAAGCATCTAATTCTTGCAATATTTTTCAGATGATAGTATGCTGATTTAGTTATTGCTTTGACATGACTACTGAAACTAAGGTCTGACTCTAGAGACACACCAAGATTCCTGACTTGATTTTTAGTTGTTAGACCCCTAGCATCAAGGTATGCATTCACCTTGAGAACTTCATCTTTGTTTCCAAATGCAATGACTTCAGTTTTGTCTTTATTTAACTGAAGAAAGTTTTGGCACATCCAACCGTTTACTTCATCAATGCATTGGCACAGGGAGTCAATGGGGCTGTAATCGTTAGGCGATAGGGCTAAGTAGAGCTGTGTGTCGTCTGCATAGCTGTGGTAAGAGATTCGGTTCTTTCTCATTATTTGGCTCATTGGGAGCATGTACAGGTTGAATAGGAGTGGTGCAAGAATTGAGCCTTGAGGGACTCCGCATGTCATGGGTGTCCACTCAGACTTATGGTCTCCTATACTCACATAATAACCTCTCCCTTCTAAGTATGACCTGAACCATTTTAGGACTATCCCAGAAAGCCCCACCCAGTTTTCCAGCCTGTCAAGAAGTATGTCGTGATCGACAGTGTCAAATGCAGCACTGAGGTCGAGTAGTACCAGCACTGATAATTTCCCTGTATCAGTATTTAAGCGAATATCGTTTATTATCTTTATGAGTGCTGTCTCTGTGCTGTGATGCGATCGGAAACCAGATTGAAAATTGTCAAAGTATCCATTCAAGCTTAAGAATTTGTTCAGCTGATTGAAGACAACTTTTTCAATGATCTTGCCTATGAAAGGAATATTTGAGATCGGTCTATAGTTGCTAAATATAGTCTTATCCAGATTTCTCTTTTTCAGAAGGGGCTTGACAACTGCAGTTTTCAGGGAGTTTGGAAAACTACCAGAGAGAAGTGAGGCATTAACCACTTCTAGGAGATCTGCTTCTAAGCTGTTTAACACACTTTTGAAGAAAGATGTGGGAAGTGTGTCGAGGGCGCAGGTTGATGTTTTAAGGTGCTGTACGGTTTCTTCTAAAATTTTGCCATCAATTTCTTTGAAATCAGACATAGTAACTACATTCTCAGGTTGTGGTCTGATCTGTCTGACCCCAGCGCGGCTCAATGATGCGCTGATCACCTTTCTGATATTATTGATTTTCTCAGAGAAGAAAGAAGCAAACTCACTGCACTTGCCGTCTGAGAGAGATAGACGGATAGACGGATAGATAGACGGAGAGATAGATAGATGGATATATATATATATATAGATATATAGATATAGATATAGATAGATAGATAGATAGATAGATAGATAGATAGATAGATAGATGGATAGATAGACGGATAGATGGATAGATAGATAGACGGAGAGATAGATAGATAGATAGATGGATAGACGGATAGATAGACAGATAGATAGATAGATGGATAGATAGATATAGATACATAGATGAGAGAAAGATAGATAGATAGATAGATAGATAGATAGATAGATAGATAGACAAATAGATGGATAGATAGATAGATAGATAGATAGATAGATAGATAGATAGATAGATAGATAGATAGATAGATAGATAGATAGACGGACGGAGAGATAGATAGATGGATAGATAGATATAGATACATAGATGGAGAGATGGATAGATGGATAGATAGATAGACAGATAGATAGACAGACGGGACAGATAGATAGATAGATAGATAGATAGATAGATAGATAGATAGATAGATAGATAGATAGATAGATAGATAGATAGATAGATAGATAGATAGATAGATAGATACATGGATGAGAGAAAGATAGATAGATAGATAGATAGATAGATAGATAGATAGATAGATAGATAGATAGACGAATAGATGGATTGATAGATAGATAGATAGATAGATAGATAGATAGATAGATAGATAGATAGATAGATAGATAGACGGAGAGATAGATAGATGGATAGATAGATAGATAGATATAGATACATAGATGGAGAGATGGATAGATGGATAGATAGATAGACAGACAGACAGACAGACGGGATAGATAGATAGATAGATAGATAGATAGATAGATAGATAGATAGATAGATAGATAGATAGATAGATAGATAGATAGATAGATAGATAGATAGATATATAGATAGATAGATAGATAGACGGAGAGATAGATAGACAGACAGACAGAGAGACAGACAGATAGATAGATAGATAGATAGATAGATAGATAGATAGATAGATAGACGGAGAGATAGATAGACAGACAGACAGACAGAGAGACAGACAGATAGATAGATAGATAGATAGACAGACAGACAGACAGACAGACAGATAGATAGATAGATAGATAGATAGACAGACAGACAGACAGATAGATAGATAGATAGATAGATAGACAGACAGACAGACAGACAGACAGACAGACAGATAGATAGATAGATAGATAGATAGATAGATAGATAGATAGATAGATAGATAGATAGATAGATAGATAGATAGATAGGTAGATAGACGGAGAGATAGATAGATAGATAGATGGATAGATAGACAGACAGACAAACAGATAGATAGATAGATAGATAGATAGATAGATAGATAGATAGATAGATAGATAGATTGATAGATAGATAGATAGATAGATAGATAGATAGATAGATAGATAGATAGATAGACGGAGAGATAGATAGACAGACAGACAGACAGAGAGACAGACAGATAGATAGATAGATAGATAGATAGATAGATAGATAGATAGACGGAGAGATAGATAGACAGACAGACAGACAGACAGACAGACAGATAGATAGATAGATAGACAGACAGACAGACAGATAGATAGATAGACAGACAGACAGACAGACAGACAGATAGATAGATAGATAGATAGATAGATAGATAGATAGATAGATAGATAGATAGATAGATAGATAGATAGGTAGATAGACGGAGAGATAGATAGATAGATAGATGGATAGATAGACAGACAGACAAACAGATAGATAGATAGATAGATAGATAGATAGATAGATAGATAGATAGATAGATAGATAGATAGATAGATAGATAGATAGATAGATAGATAGATAGATAAAGCTCATAATACTAAAACGGCCACAATAAAATCTTGAGCAAATACTCAAGCTAATGCATGTTTTTTTTTACTAATCTTTAAAAAAGAACAATTCATTCTTTGTCTTTCAGATTAATAATTAACAACAATTCAAAGAAAACAAGCAACCCCTAAACTAGCGTATGTTAATGTGTACACACTCTGTTCAGAAGCCTGTCAGAGGAGCTGATGGTGATGCAGTGGCACTGATGTTGTGTATTGTAGAGGCTGTAGAGCTTGCCCCGGGGCTCACGGCGGTGTCACTGCTGACAATAACTGAAGTGTCAATACAGCAGCTCTGCCACTGAGCGGCCCCGTCCCCGCAGTCATTAATCACGCTTCCGGACAGCTCCGCTCCTGCTTCCCCTGATCCGCTTGCATGGAGAACAGCCTTGGCTCGGTTCCCCTGAGGAGCGCGCGAAGGTGACGGCGGGCAGGGCCATGACAGCCTCTTTAGTGCGCTTGGAAACACCAAAGAAGAAGACAGAGAATAGAAATGACACACTTACAGTATAGCCTACTTCAGTTCAGTTCTGTCATCAAGATCAGCTTGAGTCATGTCATACATATCTCAAACTATTGATTGATATCTTTATTTTGAACATGTAAATACAATTTTAAAAAAAAATCAGAGAAAGAAAAAAATAATAATGGTAAAAAAACAATAAAAGTCCATAATTTCCAGTACTTAAAAAAAAACTCTATTTACATGTACAAAAACACTCTAAAAAATGCTGGGTTGTTTCAACCCAAATTTGGGTCAAATATGGACAAACCCAAATGTTGGGTTAAAAATGTAATTAAAAAATTTAGAGTTGAAAGTGAAAGTTGAAGTTGGGTTAAAATTTTAAATTACATTTTTAACCCAACATTTGGGTTTCCCCATATTTGACCCAAATTTGGGTTAAAACAACCCAGCATTGTTTAGAGTGTAGAAGTAAAACTTATATACCCTTACTACTATAACTAAAACTAATGAAATACTGAAAAAATACTGAAAAAAATAAAAAGCTAAATTGAAATATTAAAAAAGAAAATTGAATAAAAAAGACAAAAGCACATAACAAAATGACTAAAACTGAATTCAAAATGAAAATAAAAGATAATTGAAAATATAAATGAATAATATAATGAAACTATGACTGTGAGATGTATCTTTAAGTTGCACGTAATACATCACTGTACATCTGCAGAGAGGCTGGACACTAAAGACACTGAGACTGACTGTAAAAAAAAACAAAAAAAAAACGGCCAAAGACACAGTTATACTGGTCCTGGACTCTGGCTCTATACTGATCAAGCCATTTCATATTTCATAATAGCTTTGACCTGTTTACTGTCACTGCACAGATCCATATAGTGGATGTGACTTTTGTTTCAGAGCAATATTCTGTTATCTCAGTGTTATTTTATTTAATGCATTAGGTTACACTTTATTTTGATACTCTCCACTTTCGACGTTCTATAAGTAACTTTGCAACTGCATGTCAACTAGCTATTAGTAGAGTATTAGTGTTTGTAGAGTTAGTTGACATGCGGTTGCAAAGTTACTTATAGTCAGTAATATCTGTTCAGGAGCAAAAATAAAGAGTTATCAGATATTAAGCAGAAAGTCTACTAATACTCTAATGACAGTTAGTTGACATGTAGTTGAAAGGTTACTTATAGTTAGTAGAATGTCTAAAGTGGACTATCGAAATGAACAGTATTTATTTATATTTTTAATTATCTTTTATTTTCATTTTGAATTTAGTTTTAGATATTTTGTTATGTGCTTTTGTCGTTTTAATTTTAATATTTCAGTTTAGCTTTTATTTTTTCATTTCAATTTTAGTACTTCAGCTTAAGGGCATTTGCTCTGAATCTGCGCCAGTCTTACACGGTGTGCCACAAGGATCGGTGCTTGGCCCACTGCTGTTTAATATCTACATGCTACCTCTTGGGATGATCATCCGGAAACATGGATTACACTTCCACTGCTACGCTGACGACACCCAGCTCTACATCAGTACTAAGCCTTCTACTCCACTTCCACCAGTGCCACTTATCAACTGCCTGAAGGACATAAAGAACTGGCTGGACAGCAACTTTCTAAAACTCAACAAAGACAAAACAGAACTTATGGTGTTTGCCCCGCTGTCACTTCTTAAAAATGTTGATGACATTATACTGGATGTGGATGGCTGCTCAATCTCTGCATCTCCTCAAGTACGCAACCTTGGCGTCATCATGGACTCCACTCTCTCCTTCCAACAACACATCAAAAACACCATTAAAACTGCATTTTACCATCTTAAGAACATATCCAGACTTCGACAGTGTCTCTCCAACTCTGTAGCCGAGACCCTGATTCACTCCTTCATCACCTCCAGACTTGATTACTGTAACGGTATTCTGTTCGGTCTGCCTAGCAAGGCTACTGACAGACTCCAGTCTGTACAGAACTCTGCGGCTAGGATGCTCACTCACACAAAGCTTGGACTTCACATCACTCCCATCCTGAAGAAGCTTCACTGGCTGCCAGTTAAGTCTCGGATCAAATATAAAATCCTCCTCCTGACGTACAAATCTCTGCATGGACTTGCACCTCAGTACCTTATTGATTTACTCCATCCCTACACTCAGCAACGGTCCCTGCGGTCCTCTGACAAGGACCTGCTCGCTGTCCCTAAGTCCAGGCTCCGGACATTTGGTGATAGAGCTTTCTGTGTTGGTGCTCCATCACTCTGGAACAAGCTTCCTCATGCCATCCGCTCTGCTCCCTCTCTAATGACCTTTAAAAACCAGCTTAAAACACACCTCTTCACTGAGGCTTATGGGTTTTAGCTCTCCTGGCCTCTCACCTTTCTCCTCCTATCCCCTCCCTTCTCCCCCCTCTTGCTTTTGTTAAGCGTCCTTGGGTTTTATGAAAGGCGCAATATAAATTAAAGTTATTATTATTATTATTATTATTATTATCTTCTCCTAACTTTTTGGACCTTTCTTTTGACTTTGCCACACAAACGTCACACTCAACCAACCTAGCCAGTTCAGGTATTTCATGTGTTCTAGCTCAAGCACACTTAGTAAAACTAATGAAGCCCTTGATTAGTTGCTTCAGGCAGGGCTGTAGTACTCGAGACCGTTCTTCTATGGTCTCGGACTCGCAGGTATTCGGACTCGGACTTGTCTCGGTCTCGGTCACTGGTCTTGCCAAACATGGCTTTTGGTCTCGACCGAGTCCAGGTGTCTTTTTTATGTCCCCAGTAACGTATTATTGTAGTATGCACCCGCAGACTTCCACAGAAACCTCTGCAGATTACCGCAGATTGTAGTGCCCGTCATTGACAAGTACGACCTGCGCGTGTGTGATTTCTTTTCTACTATTTGCTACTGCAATACCGGGGCATAGCTGAAATAACAGATCTATCTATTCACTGCCGATCATAATATGGAAGTGCTATATGGACTAGTCACTGTGAATATTAAAGACTGCTATCAAATCTGATTGTTCAGCGAGTCTCTGCAAGTGAGTGCTGCAGGTTTGTGTACTACAGATACTCAAGTACACGTTTATCTTCAGCATTTCATCGTCAGATACACTCAGAAACCCGTCAAAATAAAAGTTCGGTTTAACCACAGAAATTACCACAGATATATTCTACTGGATTGAAGCTATATTGTCATTTAGTTGCTCAAATGCTCAGTAGTGGTAATAGTAGTGGGTTGGTGTTTGTATCAGTTCTAACACTGCTATTATGAGGTATCACCATATGTCATCATTCTTTTTTCTTTAGATTAGAAGATTATATGATATCAAGGGGAATGTCTATACTTAAAAATCCTGGGTGTTGTGACACTGTTTTTAGATCAACAAATAATAACCCAAAATGATTGTCATTTAATGTCATAATGTCAAGACTTTTTTCCTGTCCTGGACTCGGTCTTGACTCGGACTCGGACTCAAACCTTTTTGGACTCGGTCTTGACTTGGACTCGACTAGTCCTGGTCTTGGACTTGTCTTGGACTCGACAAAGGTGGTCTTGACTACAGCCCTAGCTTCAGGTGTGCTTGAGACAACTCCTGTTTTGCAGATTTGTGCTGTTGTGAGAAATCAAGCGTAGCGTCAGTGACTCTCAGCAGATCCTCTACTATAGGAATACGACTCTATCACTGTATTCATATATCACTCCTTCAGTATTATCAGCTGATCCTCTACTATAGCAATACGACTCTATCACTGTATTCATATATCACTCCTTCAGTATTATCAGCTGATCCTCTACTATAGGAATACGACTCTATCACTGTATTCATATATCACTCCTTCAGTATTATCAGCTGATCCTCTACTATAGGAATACGACTCTATCACTGTATTCATATATAACTCCTTCAGTATTATCAGCTGATCCTCTACTATAGCAATACGACTCTATCACTGTATTCATATATAACTCCTTCAGTATTATCAGCTGATCCTCTACTATAGGAATACGTCTCTATCACTGTATTCATATATAACTCCTTCAGTATTATCAGCTGATCCTCTACTATAGGAATACGACTCTATCACTGTATTCATATATAACTCCTTCAGTATTATCAGCTGATCCTCCACTATAGGAATACAACTCTATCACTGTATTCATATATAACTCCTTCAGTATTATCAGCAGATCCTCCACTATAGGAATACGACTCTATCACTGTATTCATATATAACTCCTTCAGTATTATCAGCAGATCCTCTACTATAGGAATACGACTCTATCACTGTATTCATATATCACTCCTTCAGTATTATCAGCTGATCCTCTACTATAGGAATACGACTCTATCACTGTATTCATATATCACTCCTTCAGTATTATCAGCTGATCCTCTACTATAGGAATACAACTCTATCACTGTATTCATATATCACTCCTTCAGTATTATCAGCTGATCCTCTACTATAGGAATACGACTCTATCACTGTATTCATATATAACTCCTTCAGTATTATCAGCTGATCCTCTACTATAGGAATACGACTCTATCACTGTATTCATATATAACTCCTTCAGTATTATCAGCTGATCCTCTACTATAGGAATACGACTCTATCACTGTATTCATATATAACTCCTTCAGTATTATCAGCTGATCCTCTACTATAGGAATATGACTCTATCACTGTATTCATATATAACTCCTTCAGTATTATCAGCTGATCCTCTACTATAGGAATACGACTCTATCACTGTATTCATATATCACTCCTTCAGTATTATCAGCTGATCCTCTACTATAGGAATACGACTCTATCACTGTATTCATATATAACTCCTTCAGTATTATCAGCTGATCCTCTACTATAGGAATACGACTCTATCACTTTATTCATATATAACTCCTTCAGTATTATCAGCTGATCCTCTACTATAGGAATACGACTCTATCACTGTATTCATATATAACTCCTTCAGTATTATCAGCTGATCCTCTACTATAGGAATACGACTCTATCACTGTATTCATATATCACTCCTTCAGTATTATCAGCTGATCCTCTACTATAGGAATACGACTCTATCACTGTATTCATATATAACTCCTTCAGTATTATCAGCTGATCCTCTACTATAGGAATACGACTCTATCACTGTATTCATATATAACTCCTTCAGTATTATCAGCTGATCCTCTACTATAGGAATACGACTCTATCACTGTATTCATATATAACTCCTTCAGTATTATCAGCTGATCCTCTACTATAGGAATACGACTCTATCACTGTATTCATATATAACTCCTTCAGTATTATCAGCTGATCCTCTACTATAGGAATACGACTCTATCACTGTATTCATATATAACTCCTTCAGTATTATCAGCTGATCCTCTACTATAGGAATACGACTCTATCACTGTATTCATATATCACTCCTTCAGTATTATCAGCTGATCCTCTACTATAGGAATACGACTCTATCACTGTATTCATATATAACTCCTTCAGTATTATCAGCTGATCCTCTACTATAGGAATACGACTCTATCACTGTATTCATATATCACTCCTTCAGTATTATCAGCTGATCCTCTACTATAGGAATACGACTCTATCACTGTATTCATATATCACTCCTTCAGTATTATCAGCTGATCCTCTACTATAGGAATATGACTCTATCACTGTATTCATATATAACTCCTTCAGTATTATCAGCTGATCCTCTACTATAGGAATACGACTCTATCACTGTATTCATATATAACTCCTTCAGTATTATCAGCTGATCCTCTACTATAGGAATACGACTCTATCACTGTATTCATATATCACTCCTTCAGTATTATCAGCTGATCCTCTACTATAGGAATACGACTCTATCACTGTATTCATATATCACTCCTTCAGTATTATCAGCTGATCCTCTACTATAGGAACACGACTCTATCACTGTATTCATATATAACTCCTTCAGTATTATCAGCTGATCCTCTACTATAGGAATACGACTCTATCACTGTATTCATATATCACTCCTTCAGTATTATCAGCTGATCCTCTACTATAGGAATACGACTCTATCACTGTATTCATATATCACTCCTTCAGTATTATCAGCTGATCCTCTACTATAGGAATATGACTCTATCACTGTATTCATATATAACTCCTTCAGTATTATCAGCTGATCCTCTACTATAGGAATACGACTCTATCACTGTATTCATATATAACTCCTTCAGTATTATCAGCTGATCCTCTACTATAGGAATACGACTCTATCACTGTATTCATATATCACTCCTTCAGTATTATCAGCTGATCCTCTACTATAGGAATACGACTCTATCACTGTATTCATATATAACTCCTTCAGTATTATCAGCTGATCCTCTACTATAGGAATACGACTCTATCACTGTATTCATATATCACTCCTTCAGTATTATCAGCTGATCCTCTACTATAGGAATACGACTCTATCACTGTATTCATATATCACTCCTTCAGTATTATCAGCTGATCCTCTACTATAGGAATACGACTCTATCACTGTATTCATATATCACTCCTTCAGTATTATCAGCTGATCCTCTACTATAGGAATATGACTCTATCACTGTATTCATATATAACTCCTTCAGTATTATCAGCTGATCCTCTACTATAGGAATACGACTCTATCACTGTATTCATATATCACTCCTTCAGTATTATCAGCTGATCCTCTACTATAGGAATACGACTCTATCACTGTATTCATATATCACTCCTTCAGTATTATCAGCTGATCCTCTACTATAGGAATACGACTCTATCACTGTATTCATATATCACTCCTTCAGTATTATCAGCTGATCCTCTACTATAGGAATACGACTCTATCACTGTATTCATATATCACTCCTTCAGTATTATCAGCTGATCCTCTACTATAGGAATATGACTCTATCACTGTATTCATATATAACTCCTTCAGTATTATCAGCTGATCGTCTACTATAGGAATACGACTCTATCACTGTATTCATATATCACTCCTTCAGTATTATCAGCTGATCCTCTACTATAGGAACACGACTCTATCACTGTATTCATATATAACTCCTTCAGTATTATCAGCTGATCCTCTACTATAGGAATACGACTCTATCACTGTATTCATATATAACTCCTTCAGTATTATCAGCTGATCCTCTACTATAGGAATACGACTCTATCACTGTATTCATATATAACTCCTTCAGTATTATCAGCTGATCCTCTACTATAGGAATACGACTCTATCACTGTATTCATATATCACTCCTTCAGTATTATCAGCTGATCCTCTACTATAGGAATACGACTCTATCACTGTATTCATATATCACTCCTTCAGTATTATCAGCTGATCCTCTACTATAGGAATACGACTCTATCACTGTATTCATATATAACTCCTTCAGTATTATCAGCTGATCCTCTACTATAGGAATACGACTCTATCACTGTATTCATATATCACTCCTTCAGTATTATCAGCTGATCCTCTACTATAGGAATACGACTCTATCACTGTATTCATATATAACTCCTTCAGTATTATCAGCAGATCCTCTACTATAGGAATATGACTCTATCACTGTATTCATATATAACTCCTTCAGTATTATCAGCTGATCCTCTACTATAGGAATACGACTCTATCACTGTATTCATATATAACTCCTTCAGTATTATCAGCTGATCCTCTACTATAGGAATACGACTCTATCACTGTATTCATATATCACTCCTTCAGTATTATCAGCTGATCCTCTACTATAGGAATACGACTCTATCACTGTATTCATATATAACTCCTTCAGTATTATCAGCAGATCCTCTACTATAGGAATATGACTCTATCACTGTATTCATATATAACTCCTTCAGTATTATCAGCTGATCCTCTACTATAGGAATACGACTCTATCACTGTATTCATATATCACTCCTTCAGTATTATCAGCTGATCCTCTTCTATAGGAATACGACTCTATCACTGTATTCATATATCACTCCTTCAGTATTATCAGCTGATCCTCTACTATAGGAATACGACTCTATCACTGTATTCATATATCACTCCTTCAGTATTATCAGCTGATCCTCTACTATAGGAATACGACTCTATCACTGTATTCATATATAACTCCTTCAGTATTATCAGCTGATCCTCTACTATAGGAATACGACTCTATCACTGTATTCATATATCACTCCTTCAGTATTATCAGCTGATCCTCTACTATAGGAATACGACTCTATCACTGTATTCATATATCACTCCTTCAGTATTATCAGCTGATCCTCTACTATAGGAATACGACTCTATCACTGTATTCATATATAACTCCTTCAGTATTATCAGCTGATCCTCTACTATAGGAATACGTCTCTATCACTGTATTCATATATCACTCCTTCAGTATTATCAGCTTATCCTCTACTATAGGAATACGACTCTATCACTGTATTCATATATAACTCCTTCAGTATTATCAGCTGATCCTGTACTATAGGAATACGTCTCTATCACTGTATTCATATATCACTCCTTCAGTATTATCAGCTGATCCTCTTCTATAGGAATACGACTCTATCACTGTATTCATATATCACTCCTTCAGTATTATCAGCTGATCCTCTTCTATAGGAATACGACTCTATCACTGTATTCATATATAACTCCTTCAGTATTATCAGCTGATCCTCTACTATAGGAACACGACTCTATCACTGTATTCATATATAACTCCTTCAGTATTATCAGCTGATCCTCTACTATAGGAATACGACTCTATCACTGTATTCATATATAACTCCTTCAGTATTATCAGCTGATCCTCTTCTATAGGAATACGACTCTATCACTGTATTCATATATCACTCCTTCAGTATTATCAGCTGATCCTCTACTATAGGAATACGACTCTATCACTGTATTCATATATCACTCCTTCAGTATTATCAGCTGATCCTCTTCTATAGGAATACGACTCTATCACTGTATTCATATATCACTCCTTCAGTATTATCAGCTGATCCTCTACTATAGGAATACGACTCTATCACTGTATTCATATATCACTCCTTCAGTATTATCAGCTGATCCTCTACTATAGGAATACGACTCTATCACTGTATTCATATATAACTCCTTCAGTATTATCAGCTGATCCTCTTCTATAGGAATACGACTCTATCACTGTATTCATATATCACTCCTTCAGTATTATCAGCTGATCCTCTACTATAGGAATACGACTCTATCACTGTATTCATATATCACTCCTTCAGTATTATCAGCTGATCCTCTACTATAGGAATACGACTCTATCACTGTATTCATATATCACTCCTTCAGTATTATCAGCTGATCCTCTACTATAGGAATACGACTCTATCACTGTATTCATATATAACTCCTTCAGTATTATCAGCTGATCCTCTTCTATAGGAATACGACTCTATCACTGTATTCATATATCACTCCTTCAGTATTATCAGCTGATCCTCTACTATAGGAATACGACTCTATCACTGTATTCATATATCACTCCTTCAGTATTATCAGCTGATCCTCTACTATAGGAATACGACTCTATCACTGTATTCATATATAACTCCTTCAGTATTATCAGCTGATCCTCTACTATAGGAATACGACTCTATCACTGTATTCATATATAACTCCTTCAGTATTATCAGCTGATCCTCTACTATAGGAATACGACTCTATCACTGTATTCATATATCACTCCTTCAGTATTATCAGCTGATCCTCTACTATAGGAATACGACTCTATCACTGTATTCATATATCACTCCTTCAGTATTATCAGCTGATCCTCTACTATAGGAATACGTCTCTATCACTGTATTCATATATAACTCCTTCAGTATTATCAGCTGATCCTCTACTATAGGAATACGTCTCTATCACTGTATTCATATATCACTCCTTCAGTATTATCAGCTTATCCTCTACTATAGGAATACGACTCTATCACTGTATTCATATATCACTCCTTCAGTATTATCAGCTGATCCTCTACTATAGGAATACGACTCTATCACTGTATTCATATATCACTCCTTCAGTATTATCAGCTGATCCTCTACTATAGGAATACGTCTCTATCACTGTATTCATATATCACTCCTTCAGTATTATCAGCTGATCCTCTACTATAGGAATACGACTCTATCACTGTATTCATATATCACTCCTTCAGTATTATCAGCTGATCCTCTACTATAGGAATACGACTCTATCACTGTATTCATATATAACTCCTTCAGTATTATCAGCTGATCCTCTACTATAGGAACACGACTCTATCACTGTATTCATATATAACTCCTTCAGTATTATCAGCTGATCCTCTACTATAGGAATACGACTCTATCACTGTATTCATATATAACTCCTTCAGTATTATCAGCTGATCCTCTACTATAGGAATACGACTCTATCACTTTATTCATATATAACTCCTTCAGTATTATCAGCTGATCCTCCACTATAGGAATACAACTCTATCACTGTATTCATATATAACTCCTTCAGTATTATCAGCAGATCCTCTACTATAGGAATACGACTCTATCACTGTATTCATATATCACTCCTTCAGTATTATCAGCTGATCCTCTACTATAGGAATACGACTCTATCACTGTATTCATATATAACTCCTTCAGTATTATCAGCTGATCCTCTACTATAGGAATACGACTCTATCACTGTATTCATATATAACTCCTTCAGTATTATCAGCTGATCCTCTACTATAGGAATACGACTCTATCACTGTATTCATATATAACTCCTTCAGTATTATCAGCTGATCCTCTACTATAGGAATACGACTCTATCACTGTATTCATATATAACTCCTTCAGTATTATCAGCTGATCCTCTACTATAGGAATACGACTCTATCACTGTATTCATATATAACTCCTTCAGTATTATCAGCTGATCCTCTACTATAGGAATACGACTCTATCACTGTATTCATATATCACTCCTTCAGTATTATCAGCTGATCCTCTACTATAGGAATACGACTCTATCACTGTATTCATATATCACTCCTTCAGTATTATCAGCTGATCCTCTACTATAGGAATACGACTCTATCACTGTATTCATATATAACTCCTTCAGTATTATCAGCTGATCCTCTACTATAGGAATACGTCTCTATCACTGTATTCATATATAACTCCTTCAGTATTATCAGCTGATCCTCTACTATAGGAATACGACTCTATCACTGTATTCATATATCACTCCTTCAGTATTATCAGCAGATTCTCTACTATAGGAATACGACTCTATCACTGTATTCATATATCACTCCTTCAGTATTATCAGCTGATCCTCTACTATAGGAATACGACTCTATCACTGTATTCATATATCACTCCTTCAGTATTATCAGCAGATTCTCTACTATAGGAATACGACTCTATCACTGTATTCATATATCACTCCTTCAGTATTATCAGCAGATTCTCTACTATAGGAATACGACTCTATCACTGTATTCATATATAACTCCTTCAGTATTATCAGCAGTGATCGCGTTTCTCAGGAGCGATTACCCTCCTCCCTCCCCAGCTCCTCCTGTCAGAACCATAACGCCAATCCAAACTATATGCTAATGGTCAATCATATTTGACGATATTGGTCCTGACAGTGGAAGTCTTTGAAAGTTACATTTTCAGTTAAATGTGTGGAAACCACTTGAAACATTTGTTTTGTTGAGCTATTTCAATAACTTTGTTCATTGCAAACAGCTGAAAGTCTGTCAATTTTGCCACTAAACCTGATTTGCAATGGGTGTTCAATAATTTCGATTACAACTGTAGTCTGTTCCAGTCTGTGTGTTGCTTGGTGACTCAAAGCTTGATGATTTAGCAGAAATATAGGCTAACTGGTGGATTTTGGTCAGTTACTCTATATTAATTACTTTTAACTGTTGTATAAAAGATATATCAGACTTGCAGTCATGCTGTAATTTAAAAATAATCAGCAAAATGCTTGTAAAACTATCTTTTAATGGAGTATCACAAAACAATTAAAAGATCATTTGTGAGACTTAATGGAACATTTGTATTTTAAAAATTATTCATTAAAAATGAACTAAAGGTGATTAATAATGGTTAAAAATATATTAAAATAAAATAAAAGTCATGTTGTTGTGCACAACGGTATTAATTTGAGAAAATATATTTAATTTTTTTTAAGAGAATCCAGGCCAATTGTTTACATACACAATCCTTTAGATGGAAGTCATACATCATTTGAGATTATGCATATGAGAAAGAGTCTTGTCAAAGGCCATGTAACAAGATAAAGAAGATAAATGCAGCAAAATCCGAGAGCAAACAGACACGTCTGTGATCCCTCATTAGGCTAAATGAATTATGATGTCTTTAACTAACTGACAGATTACTTAGCTGCTTGGATAGAGCTGTTTTCACACTTGGCGGGGGCTCTCAGGGGACGGTGACACAGTCGTCCCATTGCCAGAGCTATTTTTCACTCAATTTAGCTCCAAATGATGGCTAACCTTGGGTTCTCCCTCTGGGCAAGGTTTATGCAATGATTAATGGCGAGTGTTTGGCCGCCTCCACCTGAGGGACCGGCCCATCTGCGGAGTGATGTCAGGTAGAGCCGGCCGCCTGCAGGTGTGTGACGGTGAGTGGCAGCTTCCCGTCAGCATCACGGCGCCCGCCGGCTCTTCAGCGCCGGCTTCCCTCAGTATCGGCTGTCCTGATCGCCAGCATCTGCACTCATTCTGTGTGTGTGTGTGTGTGTGTGTGTGTGTGTGGAGAAACACCTCTGCTTCGAGATATTGCTCTCCCCGAATCCTCTTCTGTTTAGAAGCACTGTTGGTCTTTGACTCATACGAGGCTTATTCATTCATGATAATCATTTTTTCGTGAAAGATTTAACTCATTTAACTGTGTTAAATGGGGGAAATGTTTATAGTGTAATTTATATTTAATTGCAATTTATTTACAATGTGTGACCCTGCATCACAAAACCAGTCACGAGTCGCACGGGTATATTTGTGACAATATATTGTATGGGTTAAAATTATCGATTTTTCTTTTATGCCAAAAATCATTAGGATATTAAGTAAGGATCTTGTTCCATGAAGATATTTTGTAAAATTCCTACCGTAAATATATAAAACATTATTTTTGTAAATGAATGCAACACAATCGCGAACTTTAAAGGCGATTTTCTCAATGTTTCGATTTTTTTACACCCTCAGATTCCAGATTTTCAAATAGTTGCATCTCGACCAAATATTGTCCTATCCTAACAAACCATACATCAGAGGAAAGATTATTTATTCAGCTTTCATGTGATGTATACATCAAAATTAAAAAAAAAAATGTATCCATGTGACTGGTTTTGTGGTCCAGGGTCACATATTATAGAATCCAGAACTGATTGGATTTGGACAAATAATAATTTCAAATTTAGTCAAATAATTTTTTTGTGCTCAATGTGTGTCTGTATAGCAGAACACGGGTTGTTTCAAAACAGCTTGTCGGTAAAACTTTACAACAAGATGACATTTGTCAACATTAATGAAAAACTCTTCTAAATCATTTACTGATTAGTTCGTGTTAATTTGAATATGCAGGCCTACTAATACATAATTAAAATCAAATGTTGTACCTATTAATAGCTGACATGATCTAACAATGAACAGTTTTATTTATATTAATTAACATTCACAAAGATTAACACATACTGTAACAAATGTATTGCTCATTGTTAGTTAATGTTAGTTTCTTAACAACGTCTTTTAAATGATGTCGAACTGTTTACATGACAATGATACAAATGTTTTTTGCGTTTTTCGTGTACAGACGACAACGTTCTTTGTTCACACGGATCCTTTAAAACGACTAAAAAGGCTGTATTATTCATGCCAGGCCAGTAGGTGGCGATGTCACTTTGTAAAGAAAAACTATAGACTGAACACGAAATACACATGCACATGACGCTAACGTTTTTACAAATTCACATTTTTGTAATTTACACAGAGACGATACCGGTCTCATTTACTTGCACTTTAAAACCCGGTTTCAAATGTTCGCGTTTTCAGGCCCAAAACACAGTTGTCATGTAAACGATCGGCCAAAACACACAAAGAGTTCACAATTTTTAGTTGAAAACAGTGTTGTGTAAACAGCCACTCAAAGTGCACATTTTTGAGAACTATATTGTTGCAGTGTAAATTACAAAAACGTGAATTTGTGAAAACGGAGATGCGTGCACATGCGTATCACGTGTTCGGCCTATAGGTGTGTGTGGTGTTTCTTTTAGGGCTGTCAGTTAAACGCGTTATTAACGGCGTTAACGCAAACCCCTTTTAACGGCGTAAATTTTTTTATCGCGCGATTAACGGTGTTTTTGGTCTAGCAAACTTTGTAGTTTTTTTCACATGCTTTTGCGACAGGACACGGCCCTGCACTATGAAACCCATTCATTTCAATGGCTTGCGCCGCGCGAAGACGTTTTGTTGCTTCGTCAACCAAAGCGCGAGCGGATCTAGCTAGACCGGAAACAACAACAGGCACGCCACAGACACTTGTTTGGGCTTGCGAGCCGGCCAAATAGTAGGTTAACGTTACGCTTTGAGTGGATGAGGAGCGCGAGACGCCGAAATGGACGCCAATGAGATTCTGAATTGAAAGTTTACTTTTAAAAAGTTGCGAAATGGTTCCATTGACGAGACCAAAGCGATCTGTGTGTTTTGTCGTTGTGAACTGAGCTATCATCATCGCAGCACGTCCAGTCTGAAACACCACTTGATGATGGCCAAGCACACACACACACACACACACACACACACACACAGCTGATGCGAATTCTCCGCCCCCTCGTCAATATCAGGACCTCGTCAGTATTTCTTTAACCCTTTTATTGATGGACAGTGTTACATTGTGTGAGAGATTATTTGCTCCAAGTGAGAATGTTAGTGTGAAATTGAACACAGTATATGCCAATGTTGTTTTCAATAAAAAAAGATTTGCACAAAGCAAGCCGATCCACTTTTCCATGTTGATAAGAGCATTAAAATGAGAAAAAATAATGGGACAAAAAGAAATCAAGAGACATTTAGAATAGATAAAAATGTGCGATTAATCGCGAGTTAGGGTGACCAGACGTCCCGTTTTTCCCGGGACAGTCCCGTATTTCAACTCTAATTTTAGTGTCCCGACTTCATGTTTTGTCCCGTATTTCATCGTTAATATATATTTTTATATATTATAGGTTTCGTTTTCGAAAGGCTACGTGAATATGTATGTTATGTTCAAAACCGTGTAGCGCGCGCATGACAGAGAGGGAGAGAGCGAGAGACCTTGCGTGTGTGTGCCCGTGTAGCGCGCGAACGATAGAGAGGGAGAGAGCGAGAGACCTTGCGTGTGTGTGCTATAGTACGCATTAATACGCATGCGTCTAATACCCCCCCCCCCCCATTAACTATGACATTAATGCGATCAATCGCGATTAAATATTTGAATCGTTTGACAGCACTAGTTTCTATACAAAGTGACATCGCTAATACTGTCCTGACAGCAGAATACACCGCTTTTACCCGTCTTCACGGATCCGTGTGAACGAGGATCATTTTAACAACATTTTCATCTGTACGCGAAAAACAAAGTAAAAACTTTTCCGTTTTTAGCACATCACTGTCATGTAAACACACCCTTAATTAGATGTCATTTAAAAGACATGGTTAATAAATACAGGAAAGGGCTTTCATTTCAATCTCAGGCATATCATGGTGTTATTCCTCAATTATGTCGTGTTAAACATTTTAAAGTAGTTTAAACACGCAGCTGCTAGAAAGTCAACACATAATGCCATAAAACCAATAACTTTGAGAAGAAGTAATCAAAGAGACAATAAATATACGATAATAATATATCCTTTTGTTTCTAGGAAACAAACCCTTCCCTATTCACCCACATCCAAATGACTGCCTGATCAATTGATCATAATATCATATCAAATATGCCACCAGATATTGTTATCAAGACCAACCCAAACTGAGTGACAACTTTCTAAATAGTGATTTAGGTGTGTATTTTCCGCATGAACAGTCTGTCTTCTTCATTCTGTCAAAAGGCAAACGCCCGTTCCAGCGCAGATGCCGGTCGGACAGTAATCAGATTAGGGCTTTGGACAGGTTTACGGGCACTCGCTGTCAGCTTCACTCTGTGTGTAAATGATCTGATATGGCTCTTATAGTGATTAATGAGTGTGTTAATGATAGACACATCATCAGTGTCTGCTTGGCCGCTTCCAGACTCTCGGATTTGCTCTGGGTTCGATGCCAAACGGTCAAACCCAACCCGTGCTGGTTGTGATCCGCCATCCGAACATTAGATTTTCAGTAGGTATAGTCGAGTGCATGGACATCTCGAATGTTTCAAACATTGGGGACAGAGTTTAAAGCTGAAGTGTGTCATTTTTTTATGTTAAAATACTTCTTAGTCTTGTAATATGCAGAGACAACGATAATAATTCAAGGGTTATTCCCCTGAAAGCAACAGCATTGGCCTGTGAGTTTAGGGGCGGGGCTATCAGATAGTCTGACCAATGGCAGATGGGAAAGTGTTTGTGGAAACCTATGAGAAAACAGTCATTATTTTCACAACTTTTTAATTTAGTGGCACATGCATTACACACTTCAGTTTTATGCAGGTTATGGCATATATTAAACTTATTTCAGTTTCTAAACAATTACTTAATATTTACTGTACATATTGTGTATAATTTATTTTCCAGCTATCACTCTCAAAAGACATTTAGGAGGCCCGTTACAACAACTTAAATAAATGCATGGTTATAATTTACAGATTTCATTAAACTATTAAACTATAAGTTGCAAACATTATTTGATAAGTTCTGCTGATATATTATATATCATTTTAATACTGTGTGTAATTTAAACTAAAATTTCTCTGGTAATTTATTCTTAAAAATAAACAAATAATGTCTTGACAACTTTTGAAATTGGGCAATTGATTTCTGGTTCACAGGATGTTTTGCATAGCACTGGATAAGGAGAATACATTTTAAAAGTTAAAGTGTTATTTTATGTTTTTAGTAAAGGGAAAGACCGGCTAGTGTTTAATGCTGTTGTTTGACATGCTAATAAGCTGCGTTTAGCTTGTGCTATGCTAGATGTTAATTGTAATGGATGAAGGAATGATTAATGGTTCAATGATTAATTAATGATTAAAGATTAATGGCCACCACTCACATGTTGAAATTATTTTGTACAACTTTTTTTTTTTGAGTAATCGACCTAAAAATGTGTGTTTATGCTACAAGTTCCTCTATGCAGTTTGTTCATTGAACATGATTTATAACTCAAAAGTTTGATGCAAATTTGCATTATTTTTTATTTATTTCATTTTTTTATTTTACTATTTATTTATTTATTTTTATTTTATTTATTTATTTTTTGTTTTGTTATTATTATTTTTTATTATTATTATTATTATTTTTAATTATTATTAATAATTATTATTATTTTATTTTATTATAAAATAGCCATACCACGTGTAGAACAAAGAACACTTTTTTTTCTTTTTTTTTTGTGTGCAATTTGAACACATTTTTGCTATGACTTTGCATTCACTATATATACAAACACTAGCTGTCTTAAGAAACAATTGCATGATAAATCCTGAAATGTTCAACCGTACTTACTGTTCGACCCTTATTCTCGTAGATAAAATCTACAGATATGAATTATACAGTAGCTCAGTACATTGTCAATGGGTGTTGATACATATTCATTTGAAGCCACATGAAACTGCTTTCATCAAACGACATCAAGTTTCCCTCTGAGCAACAGCCCACACAATAGCATCGAGGAGATGCTTTTGTTTAGAGAGAAGTGTGTGTGTGTGTGTGTGTGTGTGTGTGTGTCAGTGAACAGGGTAAAGCCCTGAAAGCAGATAAAATCATATTTTGTAACGGTGGGTTCAGCATACCGTCCCGCAGCACTGGACAGCACAATAGCTGGAGGCGTTTACAGCATCATAAATCAAAGGTATCCGCCGCGCGAGAGCAGCTGGCACATTTGCAAATAATTGTAATTATTAATCATGCTGATTTCACACCCTTCAAGCGGGTGCTGGGAGATCTGTGTGTCCCGGCGGCCCTGGCGCCTGTGTGTGTTTGATGATGCTGAGACACACACAAAGACTCGGCTGAGCTGCGGCGTGGCTCAAAACCGGAGAGAATAATGTGTGCGGCTGTACGCTCCATCATTCATCATCATCACCCTGGATCTGGAGGACTGGTGTTTGGTGTCACTGGTTTCATCATGTTCACATGCTGCAATGATGCTGTGAAATGAGGATTATAAAGCAGACTCAAAGACTCTGGAAAATGCCATCGCACACCTGTATACACTGGCAAGGGTGCGTCACATTGATCAAACGTTACAGCAAAACACATGTTACTAAAGACTTCTGTTCACATGCTGCTCATTCTAACCTTTAACTTATTATATACATCAAAGAATCCTGAAAAAAAATGTATCACAGTTTCAAAGATATGAAGCAGCACGACTGTTTTCAACACTGATAATCAGAAATGTTTCTTGAGCATCAAATCTTCATATGTGACCCTGAATCACAAAACCAGTGACATGTCGCACGGGTACACTATAAAAAATGCTGGGTTGTTTCAACCCAACATTGGGTCAAATATGGACAAACCCAGCCGTTGGGTTACATTTATAAATTGCATTTTTAATCCAACGTTTGGGTTTGTCCATATTTGACCCACAATTGAGTTAAAACCCAGCATTTTTTAGTGTTCATTTAATCAAGATTTTTAGACCACATTTCAGAAACCATTCCGAAATCCAGATTATTCGAATGGATTCACATTGAAAAGCTGTTCTGTGAACAAACGCTTTTGAAACGCAACTGTACTCATACTCATATTTTGTACTACACTATAAAAATGCTGGGTTGTTTCAACCCAACTTTGGGTCAAATATGTACAAACCCAGCCGTTGGGTTACATAAATTGCATTTTTAATCCAACGTTTGGGTTTGTCCATATTTGACCCAAAGTTGGGTTGAAACAACCCAGCATTTTTTAGAGTGTATATTTGTGGCAATACATTGTATGGTTCAAAATTATCGATTTTTATTTTATGCCAAAAATCATTAGGATATTAAGTAAGGATCTTGTTCCATGAAGATATTTTGTAAAATTCCTACCGTAAATATATAAAACATTATTTTTGTAAATGAATGCAGCACAATCGCCAACATAAATGCACAACTTTAAAGGCGATTTTCTCAATGTTTTGATTTTTTTGCACCCTCAGATTCCAGATTTTCAAACAGTTTATCTCGACCAAATTTAATTGTCCTATCCTAACAAACCATACATCAATGGAAAGCTTATTTATTCAGCGTTCATATGATGTGTACATCAACATTTAAAAAAATGTATCCATGTTACTGGTTTTGTGGTCCTGGGTCATCATATTAGAGTGATTTCTGAAGGATCATGTGACACTGAAGACTGGAGTAATGATGCTGAACATTCAGCTTTGATCACAGGAATAAATTACGTTTTAAACATATTCACATAGAACACAGCTTTTTTAAATTATGATAATATTTCATAATGTTTTACTGTATTTTATCACCGCAAACTTTTGAATGGTAGTGTATATTTATTAGAATCTCATAGCTTAACATAATTTAAAATCTAACATTTTCAAGTCTATCCCTCCCAGAACTTTTATGAAAATAGAAGAACAAATGTCCATTCAGATTCAAATTCCACATTTCCTCTATTATCCCTCGCTTCCTCATCTCCTCGCTCCAGAGATTTATAAATGTTTTGCTCCTCGTCTGAACGCTTGTGTTCCTCCATCTCCCCGCTGTAAGTCCTGCTGTCTCCACATGTATGAATCAATGTCCTGTTCGCTAACAGAAAGTCATATTTTGATTAGAAACCCCAGAACATTTTCCTGAGACGTTGATTTATGAAATACAATTGAAAAAGTAGTCCAATTTAAATGATAATTACCATATATCATAATATTTCTATTAGAGTGTGCTACATTTGATCACTAAATTAATGTCAGTCATTTTTAAAGACCAAGGAGAAGTTGTTAAAGGCTTCTGGTGATGATGATTCTTCTTCAAATGATTAAATTGTTTACTTCCCAAAGACACATTTAGTAATAATCTCACAATATGGAAAATTCATAGAATGGTATATTACAGGTGAAACTCGAAAAATTAGAATATCGTGCAAAAGTTCATTTTTTTCAGTAGTTCAACTTAAAATGTGAAACTAATATATTATATAGACTCATTACATGCAAAGTGAGATATTTCAAGCCTTTATTTCTTGTAATTGTGATGATTATGGCTTACAGCTTATGAAAACCCCAAATTCAAAATTAAAATATTGTGTAAAGGTTTTCATAAGCTGTAAGCCATAATCATCACAATTATAACAAATAAAGGCTTGAAATATCTCACTTTGCATGTAATGAGTCTATATAATATATTAGTTTCACATTTTAAGTTGAATTACTGAAATAAACGAACTTTTGCACGATATTCTATTTTTTCGAGTTTCACCTGTATAATAGTATCAAGCTTAATTGTCCCACTTTACCTGTATTTAAACTAGGCTTTCCCCCTCAACTTTAAAGCAAGTCCTGGTTTCACGGGTTCACTTGATTTTGATGGTCCCTTTAACACCATCACTTACAGTATGTTGACGATAAGTAACATTATTATTATTATTCTCTTTATTGTCACACATCGTACACACAAGTGTACCGACGGGGAAATTCTTACACTGTAAAAAATGAATCATGGGTCTTGTAATTTTCATTAAAAAAATTGTGATAATTAAAAATATTGTGTATATTTTATTAAGAAAATTGTGGTTCAGTGTTGTATAGAAAATATTGAGAACATTTCACTAATAAAACAAGAGAGAGATTTTCCTAATTTTTTTTAAGGAAACACATAGTTTTGATGCTTGAGTTGAGGAACCGATTAAGCTGATACAATTAAGGAAAAAGGGCTACCTATTTATTTTAAGAGAATTAGCTCAATTATTCAGTTTTATTTTGAGACACCATTGTAAGTTCCCAGCATGCTTTGCACATGGCTGAAAATGGAGAGGAAATATTGAAATTAAGTGTTATTTTATGTGTTTTATGAGTAAAGGGAAACATCTGTTGATGTTTGATGTTCAGGTATGTTTGACATTTGAAAGAGTTTCTATTATGTTGGAAGTTTTGATCGTTACCATTGTGCAGAAGAGTAGGGCTTATGGTTATGATGTGAATAACTGCATATAGTGATTTCAGTAACATGTTGCTTTGTTAGTTGAGCAAAAACTTTGTTATAATGCCAGTGCAGCAGCAAGTTTGGTTATGTGCTGTGCTAGCGGCATACAGTCTTTTAATAATGCAATATATCTCAAAGTCAAATATAAACAGGTTATTTCCATTCACTCTAATTCACACACTTTTGAGCGTCAACTTAAAATAAAAAAGCATATTTCACTAAAAATATTAAATTCATTGTATCATGACTAAATAATTAAGGGGATTTTACATGATTTTTACATTTTTTTAATTAAATAGCAATAACATTTTTTACAGTGTAGGTGCAAGTCTCTGTTACATGGCAGTATAACAACACATATTCGCATAATTCACGATATACATAAATAACAATATGAACATTTGAATAAAGTGCAGTGCAAGGGTGAGTGAGGTGTGTTGTGATGTGGTCTGATGTCTACTGGTGCATACACTCAAAAAAATGGTTTTGTGGTACTGTTCTTTTTGCCCAAATATTTTATGTTAAAGTAACACACATATATTTCTTTTACCACCAAAACACTATTGTATTGCGTTTAATTAACTTAACCTGTGTAATTTTCCACTATACTTGTGGAAAATTAATCGTTAAACTAATGTAAAGGGTTTCATTTTGCGATTAAAAAACCCTCGGATGTGACGATTTCCAACGGGATGAAGCTGGCAATTATGCTTAGAATAAGTTGACATGCACTTGCAAAATTACTGAAAGTCTGTTGGAGGACCAACACAATAAAGAGATATTAAGCAGACAGTCTATAATACTCTAATGAGAGTTATTTGACATGTAGTTGCAAAGTTATGTTCAATAGGGACCATCAAAATAAAGCGAAACCGGTTTCACAGACAGGGTTTAGAATTATTAAGCCTGGATAAGGCCTTAGTTCAATTAGGACATTTAAAGGGTTAGTTCACCCAAAAAATGAAAATTATGTCATTAATGACTCTCCCTCATTTTGCTCCAAGCCCGTCAGACCTCCGTTCATCTTCGGGACACAGTTTACGATATTTTAGATTTAGTCCGAGAGCTTTCTGTCCCTCCATTGTAAATGTGTGTACGGTATACTGTCCTTGTCCAGAAAGGAAATAAAGACATCATCAAAGTAGTCCATGTGACATCAGTGGGTTAGTTAGAGTGTGTTGAAGCATCGAAAATACATTTTGGTCCAAAAATAACAAAAACTAGGACTTTATTCAGCATTGTATTGTCTTCCGGTTCTGTTGTGGACTAACTAACCCTCTAAGTAGCTTTTATAAACGTGCATTAGAAAAGAACATTATACATCTTGAGACAAAACAATGACACTGACATATTTTAAACAAATATTGCTAGTTTGAATCTTTTAAACATATTTTAAGATCTTCTTACTGTAAACCCTAACGCTCAAAATACTTAATTGGTTTGAGTAGTAAAAACTTAAATTAAACTAATTAGTTCAGTCAAATGAACTTTTATGAGTATTTAGCACTTTCTTTTTCTTTCAAGTTCACAGAATGGATATATTTTAAGTAAACTGAACTGTTTCATTGTTTTGAGTTTTATGAAATTATTTCTTTTAATTTAGACGAACTTAAGTTTAACTGAAACGGCTGGGATGTATATTTCCCAGCATGCTTTGCCGATGGCACTCGAAAGGGAGAGTAAATGCTAAATTTAAGTGTAATACAATGTTTTTTTGTGCAAGATTAATGTTAAGCGGGTGATTTAGTAATGTTTAATGTTTCGTTATGCTAATTTAGAAGAATTTCTGTTAATGTTGGTTTTAGGATAGTTACCATCATGGTGACAAGTGGTGCATGAGCTTGACTTGAGAGCAAATAAAACCTTTATATTGCCGCAAGTGTTACTCTATAGCAAACTATTGTTAAGATGTTAACAAAATAGTATGTTAGCAAACTAGCTTGCTAAAGCTAGCTAAGTTTATACTAATAAAAGTGTTCACATTGAGATTACATGCAATTTTAAGTTCAATGTAGGCCTATGAATTAGTGTACTCAAACATTTCAAGTTACGTAAGAACAATTCAAATGTACAAATACAAAATAAAAATATGTCAGTTCTGCTTACTTTAAAAACAGCTCAAACATGCATTTCAGTCTGAGACTGGACTCGAGCCTCGTCTGTGAACCCGAGAGTGAGTTTGCCGTGGGAACTTACTGTTTTTAGTTGTTTTTCTTGTTGTTTAGTGTGTAAGAACACCTCTTACCGTGGTAAAACCGCTGTACTGCATGTCTTCTTGCTTTATTGACACCGTTTCATTATCAGTTGTACAACATCTCAACTGATTTAATTAGATCCGTTTCAATGGTTTGAAAAACAAACCTGGATGACACGTAAATATATTGTTTATTATAGATATCGCTGCTTAAACAGATGTGTCCCCGTCTGCAAGTGTTCGCTGTAACTGCGACTGGGAAATTGATTGGGATGGACAGGATTGTTTCCCAGCTGTGAGCTGGACTGTGTTGATTCAGTAAAGAAGGCGTCCAGCTCTAGACTCGAGCGCACAGATGGCACGCGCGTACAGTCCACACACACTCGCCAGCAGCGTGGACACAAACTAAAGTTTTTACTCACTTGTGCAACCAAACTGTCCATGTGTTTCTCACATTAACAATATTTTATTTTCATTAGCAGCAAACACTGTAGTGCATTCCCCAAACTACTAATGATATATAACCTACACATTCATAATTAATAAACATCAACCGGACTAAAGTAGTGTCACACTGAGCCAATGCATGTGGGGGAAACCTGTGAAGACATTTCCGGGTCATTCCAGCCCAAAATCAAAAGGAAAAAAGTGTGTGTGTGTGTGTGTGTGTGTGAGTGAGTGTGTGTTTGTGTGTGTGTGTGTGTGTGTGTGTGTGTGTGTGTGTGTGTGTGTGTATGTGTGGCCTGGTAAACCCTACGTTATGGGGACAAAATGTCCCCACATGGCAATATCCGAAATCCTTGTTCGTGTGGGGACATTTTTTGGTCCCCATGAGGAAATCAGCTTATAAATCATACTAAGTGATGTTGTTTGAAAATGTAAAAATGCAGAATGTTTCCTGTGATGGGTAGGTTTAGGGATAGGGTTAGGGTAAGGGAATAGAATATACAGTCTGTACAGTATAAAAATCATTATGTCTATGGAAAGTCCCCATAAAACATGAAAACACAACATGTGTTTGTGTGTGTGTGTGTGTGTGTGTGTGTGTGTGTGTGTGTGTGTGTGTGTGTGTGTGTGTGTGTGTGTGTGTATACTCCAAAGATCTTTGAAAAAATATGTTTTACAGTGTACAATAGATACTACAATACAAATATTCGGCATGCTTTCCAATTTGCATCATATCAGCCAAAGATGAGGACATGAATTTCTGAATGCATTAATATTACACACTCCTGCAAAAGAGATTTTAATCTCAGTAAGTCTTTTCTCCTGGTTAAATAAAGGTAATTAAATCAAAATGAATAAATTAGAAACATGGCAGGAAAATTGTCTCGATATCTAAGAGTGGTGATCGTTCTCACATTACAATCAGGTGAAACTCGAAAATTAGAATATGGTGCAAAAGTTCATTTATTTCAGTAATTCAACTTAAAATGTGAAACTAATATATTATATAGACTCATTACATGCAAAGTGAGATATTTCAAGCCTTTATTTGTTATCATTTTGATGATTATGGCTTACAGCTTATGAAAACCTTTTCACAATATTCTAATTTTTAATTTGGGGTTTTCATAAGCTGTAAGCCATAATCATCAAAATCATAACAAATAAAGGCTTGAAATATCTCACTTAGCATGTAATGAGTCTATATAATATATTAGATTTCACCTTTTAAGTTGAAATACTGAAATAAATGAACTTTTGCACCATATTTACATTGTTCGAGTTTCACCTGTTGCAGAAATGATTCTTTTACATGTAAATTACACTGATGCAAATAAAACTTTGGCCAAAGTTGAGCTTTCTTCCCGTGACTCCAAATGCTAGACCTCACAGCTAAAGTTTCGAGGTGTTATTCTGAGGATTGCATTGTTTGTAAGTATAGATGTGAGTTAACCACACGTTGTTCTCTTGCATCTGGGAAGGATTATCTCCAGAATGAGCAGCTCTACATCAGCTGAAGGAAGAGTGTGATAACGGCGGGCCTGTAAACACACTGTTCAATCCTCTCTCCATCAAACCCGCCTGTCGATCTGTCAGTCAGAGCACACACACCTCCGTCTCCATCTGTCTTTACCCAGCGGGAGAACAGAAAGTGATTTTCTCCTATTAGCAACTCATTAGAGTCTTATAGCAGTGTGTTCTCGAGTGTGTTCCCTCTGCATTAGGGCTGATTTGAATACCTGTGCGGGCCTTTGTCCCTCGGGACGCCCCGGAGCTGGGATGGCCTCTGTTATGTAGGAGTGTGATGGAGGTTGAGCCGAGGTCATCCGTCACCTTCTGTCAAGCAGGATCTGCCCTCCCGGAGAGCCTCCGCCCATCTCACACACACACACACACACACACACACACACCGCCTGATCCTGACAGGCCGCCCTATATGAGGAGTTCAGAGATGAAGTTTTACCAACTGTGTGTGTGTGTGTGTGTGTGTGTGTGTGTGTGTGTGTGTGTGTGTGTGTGTGTGTGTGTGTGTGTGTGTGTGTGTGTGTGTGTGTGTGTGTGTGTGTGTGTGTGTGTGTGTGTGTGTGTGAGAGTGAGTGAGTGAGTGAGTGAGTGAGTGAGTGAGTGAGTGTGTGTGTGTGTGTGTGTGTGTGTGTGTGTGTGTGTGTGTGTGTGTGTGTGTGTGTGTGTGTGTGTGTGTGTGTGTGTGTGTGTGTGTGTGTGTGTGTGTGTGAGAGAGAGTGAGTGAGTGAGTGTGTGTGTGTGTGTGTGTGTGTGTGTGTGTGTGTGTGTGTGTGTGTGTGTGTGTGTGTGTGTGTGTGTGAGTGTGTGTGTGTGAGAGAGTGAGTGAGTGAGTGAGTGAGTGAGTGTGTGTGTGTGTGTGTGTGTGTGTGTGTGTGTGTGTGTGTGTGTGTGTGTGTGTGTGTGTGTGTGTGTGTGTGTGTGTGTGTGTGGACTTTTCAGGAATTTTCAGGACTTTTTGCTGGTGCTCACAAGGAAAATTGATTATGAAACATAATAAAATGTGTTTTCTTGAAAATGAAAAAAAAAAAAAAAAATGCAGAAAGTTTTCTGTTATGGGTAGTGTGTGTGTGTGTGTTTCTTTTGAAACCCTCAGAGATGCATTACTGAGGATTCTCAGGACAAAATTATGAGAAACAAGAGACGTTATTAAAAGCCTTGATTTGCTCTCAGTGTATTTCCAGTGCTAAAAAACACATTTAGACCTAAATTTAAGATTTATGTAATAAATAATTTAACTATGTTCATATTTTAACTGAATAAATGTAATTGTTTCTAAGCAATTTTAATAAATGCATTTTTAACACATGATTATTTCAATAAAATCAAATAGATGCAAATAGTTCATAATAAACTCGGCCATGATTTTTTGTGCAGAAATCTGACCTGTTTTATTACTGTAATACATGACTGTCAAACACGCATCATAAGTTTATTAGTTTGTTTATGTTAAAATGCAATCCAAATAAATCAACATTTTGAATGCCATTGAAATACATTAATAAAAATAATTAATGGCTGAATATTTTGTGAGTGTTGAAGAGATTTTCTTTGTTATTCTTCTAAATAACACACGCACACACACACACACACACACACACACACACACACACACACACACACACACACACACACACACACACACACACACACACACACACACACACACACACACACACACATGTCTGGTCCACTAACTTTGCGGGGACTCTCCATAGACGTAATGGTTTTTATACTGTACAAACTGTATATTCTGTCCCCTTAAACTAACCCTACCCCTAAACCTGCCCATCACACACACACACACACACACACACACACACACACACACACACACACACACACACACACACACACACACACACACACACACACACACACACACACACACACACACACACTCACATAGACATAAACACACAAACACACACACAGACATAAACACAAACAAACACGCAGACACACACACACTAAGTTTTACAAGAACACTGCACCAGTATTTCTACTTCAGAATGTCATGTTTAATTCAGTGCCGATTCCTTGTAATTATGTGTGAAATTTATAGCAATTATTGAGTGAAAATGGATTCTTCACCAATCTGGAAATCTGTTCAATAAACCGACTCGTCCATCTATCATCAATACCTGTTCTATTGCGGCATGTTTAGTTTAGCATTGACATCTTGAGATCTGCTTGTCAGTGTGTCAGTATGAGTGTGTGTGTCCTGCGACAGCTGGCTGTGATGTCCTGGTGTGTGTCAGTGTGTGTGAGAAAGCGACTGCAGAAGTGTGCCATCTTGGCTCTTTGCAGAAACCTGTGGCATCAGCGGGGCTTTTCACACACACTCTCCACTGACATCAGGATCCAGCCGTGCCGGAGCTTCACATCAGGGAAGTGTTAATGGGATAATGAGGATCTCCCCCCCACCACACACACACACACACTCCAGCGGCTCTAACACAGATGGAGAGAGCGATGGATCAGAACCAACAGGGCTGTGATTGACGACAGCGACAGACGACACCTTGTGCATTTCCTCTGGTCACAGCACACACTGAGCCGCTCAGCATGAGCTGTGTGTGTGTGTGTGTGTGTGTGTGTGTGTGTGTGTGTGTGTGTGTGTGTGTGTGTGTGTGTGTGTGTGTGTGTGTGTGTGTGTGTGTGTGTGTGTGTGAACAGAGCTGGACACAATTATTAATGTACAGAAGTATAAAAGTCTTGTGTTTGAAATATTGGTAACACTATAATAGTGTTCCGTCATTAATGAATAACTGGAGCAAACGAGTAACACAATATTAACACTCTAGTAACTGCTATTAACCAACAAGACACTCAGATTAATGAATTATTAAGCAATAGCGCTCAGATGAATGTGATAGTTCACTATTAGCTAATGAGTGCCTACTATTTTTCATATCTCCCTGAAGACCAAGAACTACTATATACAGGTTCATAATTAACATGAATAATGCATAATGTATAGTAAAAGGTAATGGCAATCCATTAGTAATGACTCAAGTGTTACTACATCCTTATAAAGGAAATACTAATTATTTGGATCAGTATCTAAAGTGAAAAACATGAGAGCTCCCTAATATTGACTGAAGTCATTGTAAGCTTTTGAGATGTTTGTATGATTTTGAATAATAATTCCTTCTGATGGATTTGGTAACACTTCAGTCATTACTAGTGCGTTCCCATGATCTTCACTTTACATACTGATCCAAATAATTAGTATTTCCTTTATGAGGATGTAGTAACACTTGAGTCAGTATATTATACATTATGCATTATTAATATTAATTATGAACCTGTATATAGTAGTTCAGTGAGGTATGACAATAGTAGTTATTGATTGGCTAATAGTGAACAACCACATTTAACATTATTACTTACTAATTCACTAATCAGAGATTCTTGTTAGTTGATACTAGAGTGTAATATTGCGTTACTCATGTGTTCCTGTGCAGTTATTCATTAATGAAGGAACAGTATTATAAAGTGTTACCGCATTTGTTATTGCACCATCCTGCATCATATTTGCTGAATGAAATCTAATGCTTGTTTCTTGCTGATTCAAAAAGTCTCTTTGTCACAAAATATGCTTTTTGCTCTCGGCAACTATTTGTAAGATGAAGAAGTCTTGCATTATCCCTTAATCCGCAGGTGAAACTCGAAAAATTAAAATATCGTGCAAAAGTTCATTTATTTCAGTAATTCAACTCAAAAGGTGAAACTAATATATTATATAGACTCATTACATGCAAAGTGAGATATTTCAAGCCTTTATTTGTTATAATTGTGATGATTATGGCTTACAGCTTATGAAAACCTTTACACAATGTTTTAATTTTGAATTTGGGGTTTTCATAAGCTGTAAGCCATAATCATCACAATTATAACAAATAAAGGCTTGAAATATCTCACTTTGCATGTAATGAGTCTATATAATATATTAGTTTCACCTTTTAAGTTGAATTACTGAAATAAATGAACTTTTGCACTATATTCTAATTTTTCGAGTTTCACCTGTATTTATAACGCTTTCGACATTTGACTGCTTTTTGTTATTTTGATAAGTGCATTAAAGCTAATACATGCGTATAATTAGAGAGAGAAATCTTTGTGATATCACATTTTTAGATTTTTTTATACTCAGTATTGTCAAATAGGCTTTGCACACCAACAGATGCAGGCCTGTGTTATTGATGGAATGATTCATTTTTTATCTAATTTTTTTGTAGAAATGAAAAAAATAAGATGAATCAGAAGAGTCGATTGCGCACTCGTCCGCAGAGGCAGTCGCTCACACTCCTCCGTGATTGTCAGTCTCATGGTGAGCATCTGTTATATTGCATTTCAGCATCCAGCACATATAACCCAACATCTGCTGTGTTTCCCTTAACAGCTCCACCCGTCCCATTACACCCTCCACTGGCTTCTGAACACCACTGAACACGGGACGATCCCTCTCAGAGAACCGGACTTTACTTCAGCTGCAGGAATAGCCTATATGTGCAATACATATATCTATACCACAAATGTAATTTCTCGTACCATTTATATCATAGGCATGCAAAAACTATTTTTAGCGTATAAATGGCACGAGAAATTAGATACACAGTTTCATGAGACTTGGCTGGTTTAGTGCAGCACATTCATCCTTTTTGCATATTTCTAATTTCTAATGCCAAAATTGGCTAACACTTTATAGTCCACTTTCGACTAACATTCTAACTATGTAAGTTTGCAACTACATTTCAACTAATTCTACTAACCCTAACAGTCTAATAATACTCTAATGAGAGTTAGTTGACAGTTATATGCACTGTCAACTAACAGTTACTTATAGTTTTATAGTATATTTTCATTGCAAATTATATGATCGATTTAACCATCTAAGTTAAACATATTCATTGAAAAAAGGAAGGTTTTTGCTTTGATCACAGTATAGTTAAGAAATCTGACCTTTCGTACAAATAACTATCATGGTCACTGCCACAAATTTGATTAGTGACCTAAACTTCTTTAATCGCATGGTCTTTTTGCGCTTTACATATACAGTATCGTAAATATAGATGATGAGAATAAGGCATTTTCATCATTATATATAACATTATAATATAATATATGCTATTTCATTACATACAATATCATATGAATGATATATAGTTTTATATATGTGTATATATATATATATAAAATGCATATAAATATTATCTATTCTATACCCCTCATTCTAAGAAATATTTTTTAAGGGCTTTTAGATCATGCTTAGAAATATAAATATTCTGAAATATCAGCTGCAGTCTCACACACACACACACACACAGGCGCACACACACACACACACACACGCACACACTTACCCACAGCGATGTCTCTCCTCCGATTAGGTGAGCTCTCAGGAGGGCCATTGGGTACAAAACGTTAACATCTGGCATCCATTACAGGCCCAGATCAGTTGTGATTTGTCCATATGATGACTCTGGCCTAGCCAGACCTGGGGGGGGGGGGGGGGGGCATTCACTGACGACACACCAGCACTGCTGTCACTTCTGTTCACACCAGTGCACACACACACACACACACTCACACGGATCTTCATATTGTAGCTCAATGCCATTCAACATGCCGCACTGTAAACTTTGTGACACGTTCAAATGAACAATCAAATGCCTTTTTTTCACTAGTAACAAATTCCTAAAAGAAAATGATCAATAAAACTCCTAACCGAGGTTGCTAAATTGATCATATAATTTGAAATGAAAAGGTTTGCATTAGACAATTGAAGTATGAAAAATTACACATTTGATTTTACATCAGGAATTCGCAAAACTGATGAACGCTTTGCTGAACTGATAGAAAACACTGTCATTACTGCTCATACTCTTGCCATCTTTAACAAGAGCGATCTGTTGCCTAGATCTGATATAGTGATTTAAGGCTTATAATCTACAGCACGCCTAGCTGTGTTCGCAACCTTATTGCTTATGTTTATTAAAAGGGAAATAATGCAATTTACAGATAAATGACTAAATATTAATCATTTTCTTTGTGTGTTTTACAATATCCTCAGAAACATATTTGCAGAAGAAGTCAAATCCATCTAGGCATCCCTCAATTCATTGTAGGTTTGTTTTCACTAGAAACCATCTGTCATTTACATTTAAATGCTATTCAGATTCACCAAGTGTGACGGATTTCTTCTGGCGCTGGGCCAGCGTCACTGAGCTCGCCAACCCTCCTGAAATAAAGGACAAACCTTTGACTTGCAGCATCAAGTCTATAAGATTTCATATCAAAAATTTCACCAAATTTATGTGGAAACTCATGTGGATTTTTTTTTTCTTTTTCTTATAATTTCAAAAGAACAGCATTTATTTAAAATAGAACCGTTATAAATGTCTTTACTCTCAATTTTGGTCAATTTAAAGCATAAAAGCATTAATATCTTCTGAATGGTATGTCAAGGTTTCCACACAAATATGAAGCGGCACGACTGTTTTCACCACTGATAATAATCAGAAATGTTTTGTGAGCATCAAATCTTCATGTAAGAATGATTTCTGAAGGATCATGTGACACTGAAGACTGGAGTAATGATGCTGAAAATTCAGCTTTGATCACAGGAATAAATGACATTTTACAACATTTTCAGAGAGTTATTTTAAATTCTAATAATATTTCACAATTTTTTCATCACATGCATGCAACCTTGGTGAGCATAAGATACTTGTTCCTTAAAAAAAAAATCCTGATTATTACAAACTCTTGACCAATGGTCAAATGCTCAAGGACACAGTGGCAGTAGTTCATCTGAATCAGGAACCAGTCCAGATCATGTTGTACTCTTCATACTACAACACTGAGCACACTATAATGAGCACTTGGAGCATAAGCTTGCATTGCACCATCTGCATCCATTGGTTTTTACCCCGTCCCACGCGTGGAGCGTTGGTTAAGCCAAACTGTCAGTGTCTCAGCGCTAACTAGCGTCTCTCTCAGCGGCCGGCGAGAGCTGACAGCCAGCCATTTACCAAAAGCCTGCATGATGTGCCCTAATTAGCGTACACCACTCCCCTTTGTGCGTGTGATTAAGTAGTAACTGTATCAATTTTGCTCAATCAGATTTGTTTGAGATAATGCGCCTCTGGAGAGGCGATCCATACGCTTGCCTAATGGAGAATCATCTCGCATTATTCCGCCGCTGGTACCAACCTGTGTTCAATGCATTCGTCTTAAGGCCTCGAAATGTGTCATAGTATGCAATATGTACACGCATTTGACATTTTTATCTGACTTGTAAAGTCGATAACATCTGAGTAAAACTGACAAATGAATATAAGAAATCCATGGTGTCTATTACTCTCATTGTGTGTGGCGACATGTCGAACAATGTCCCCTACAGTGAGGGGCACTGGTGTACTTCTCTATGCCAAGACACGAGCTGGCACACACAGACATCTTACATCTCGCTTTATCTGCATTTTCAAACTTTCTGTCAGCTGTGCCACAAAGAATTAATGGTGCATTCACGTCACGTGGGAATTACCATAACTGCGAGTTGCTGAGTGGTGATCTGCCTTTGTCAAATTCGTAATTAAAAGTAGAAAATTCATAAACAGAAGTATAAAAGTATAATTCTCCTATAAAAGCTCCCAGTTATGTGGCAAATAATGACAAATGGTCATACGGCATGTTTCACAGGGTTGGGGTTTGGTTTAGCTAGCAGATAGGAGTTCAAAGAAAGATATATACAAAGAGATAGACATATTAAAGGGATCATAACAATGTTTTTATTATTTAAATTTGTTCCTTGAGGTCCACTTATAATGTTAATAAAGTTTTTTGTGCACAATATATATATATATATATATATATATATATGTGTGTGTGTGTGTGTGTGTGGAGAAAATTATTATTTTCAACCCTCATTCTCACCCTCTGTCTGAAATTATCCATTTTTAAGGTGAGGCTCCTTTAAGGCTTGTCAGTGAACAGCCACTGTTATGATTGGCTACACACATCTGTATACTGTATCAGTGTAGACAGCATCAGTCATTATAATCTGAACACACATCTGTATACTGTATCAGTGTAGACAGCATCAGTCATTATAATCTGAACACACATCTGTATACTATATCAGTGTAGACAGCATCAGTCATTATAATCTGAACACACATCTGTATACTGTATCAGTGTAGACAGCGTCAGTCATTATAATCTGGACACACATCTGTATACTGTATCAGTGTAGACAGCGTCAGTCATTATAATCTGAACACACATCTGTATACTGTATCAGTGTAGACAGCATCAGTCATTATAATCTGAACACACATCTGTATACTGTATCAGTGTAGACAGCGTCAGTCATTATAATCTGAACACACATCTGTATACTGTATCAGTGTAGACAGCTTCAGTCATTATAATCTGAACGCACATCTGTATACTGTATCAGTGTAGACAGCTTCAGTCATTATAATCTGAACACACATCTGTTTACTGTATCAGTGTAGACAGCGTCAGTCATTATAATCTGAACACACATCTGTATACTGTACCAGTGTAGACAGCTTCAGTCATTATAATCTGAACACACATCTGTATACTGTATCAGTGTAGACAGCGTCAGTCATTATAATCTGAACACACATCTGTATACTGTATCAGTGTAGACAGCATCAGTCATTATAATCTGAACACACATCTGTATACTGTATCAGTGTAGACAGCGTCAGTCATTATAATCTGAACACACATCTGTATACTGTATCAGTGTAGACAGCATCAGTCATTATAATCTGAACACACATCTGTATACTGTATCAGTGTAGACAGCGTCAGTCATTATAATCTGAACACACATCTGTATACTGTATCAGTGTAGACAGCGTCAGTCATTATAATCTGAACACACATCTGTATACTGTATCAGTGTAGACAGCATCAGTCATTATAATCTGAACACACATCTGTATACTGTATCAGTGTAGACAGCGTCAGTCATTATAATCTGAACACACATCTGTATACTGTATCAGTGTAGACAGCATCAGTCCTTATAATCTGAACACACATCTGTATACTGTATCAGTGTAGACAGCGTCAGTCATTATAATCTGAACACACATCTGTATACTGTATCAGTGTAGACAGCGTCAGTCATTATAATCTGAACACACATCTGTATACTGTATCAGTGTAGACAGCGTCAGTCATTATAATCTGAACACACATCTGTATACTGTATCAGTGTAGACAGCATCAGTCCTTATAATCTGAACACACATCTGTATACTGTATCAGTGTAGACAGCGTCAGTCATTATAATCTGAACACACATCTGTATACTGTATCAGTGTAGACAGCGTCAGTCATTATAATTTGAACACACATCTGTATACTGTATCAGTGTAGACAGCGTCAGTCATTATAATCAGAACACACATCTGTATACTGTATCAGTGTAGACAGCGTCAGTCATTATAATCTGAACACACATCTGTATACTGTATCAGTGTAGACAGTGTCAGTCATTATAATCTGAACACACATCTGTATACTGTATCAGTGTAGACAGCATCAGTCATTATAATCTGAACACACATCTGTATAATGTATCAGTGTAGACAGCATCAGTCATTATAATCTGAACACACATCTGTATACTGTATCAGTGTAGAGAGTGTCAGTCATTATAATCTGAACACACATCTGTATACTGTATCAGTGTATCAGCATCAGTCATTATAATCTGAACACACATCTGTATACTGTATCAGTGTAGACAGCATCAGTCATTATAATCTGAACACACATCTGTATACTGTATCAGTGTAGACAGCGTCAGTCATTATAATCTGAACACACATCTGTATACTGTATCAGTGTAGACAGTGTCAGTCATTATAATCTGAACACACATCTGTATACTGTATCAGTGTAGACAGCATCAGTCATTATAATCTGAACACACATCTGTATACTGTATCAGTGTAGACAGCATCAGTCATTATAATCTGAACACACATCTGTATACTGTATCAGTGTAGACAGCGTCAGTCATTATAATTTGAACACACATCTGTATACTGTATCAGTGTAGACAGCATCAGTCATTATAATCTGAACACAGATCTGTATACTGTATCAGTGTAGACAGCGTCAGTCATTATAATCTGAACACACATCTGTATACTGTATCAGTGTAGACAGCGTCAGTCATTATAATCTGAACACACATCTGTATACTGTATCAGTGTAGACAGTGTCAGTCATTATAATCTGAACACACATCTGTATACTGTATCAGTGTAGACAGTGTCAGTCATTATAATCTGAACACACATCTGTATACTGTATCAGTGTAGACAGTGTCAGTCATTATAATCTGAACACACATCTGTATACTGTATCAGTGTAGACAGCATCAGTCATTATAATCTGAACACACATCTGTATACTGTATCAGTGTAGACAGCATCAGTCATTATAATCTGAACACACATCTGTATACTGTATCAGTGTAGACAGCATCAGTCATTATAATCTGAACACAGATCTGTATACTGTATCAGTGTAGACAGCGTCAGTCATTATAATCTGAACACACATCTGTATACTGTATCAGTGTAGACAGCGTCAGTCATTATAATTTGAACACACATCTGTATACTGTATCAGTGTAGACAGCGTCAGTCATTATAATCAGAACACACATCTGTATACTGTATCAGTGTAGACAGCGTCAGTCATTATAATCTGAACACACATCTGTATACTGTATCAGTGTAGACAGTGTCAGTCATTATAATCTGAACACACATCTGTATACTGTATCAGTGTAGACAGCATCAGTCATTATAATCTGAACACACATCTGTATAATGTATCAGTGTAGACAGCATCAGTCATTATAATCTGAACACACATCTGTATACTGTATCAGTGTAGAGAGTGTCAGTCATTATAATCTGAACACACATCTGTATACTGTATCAGTGTATCAGCATCAGTCATTATAATCTGAACACACATCTGTATACTGTATCAGTGTAGACAGCATCAGTCATTATAATCTGAACACACATCTGTATACTGTATCAGTGTAGACAGCGTCAGTCATTATAATCTGAACACACATCTGTATACTGTATCAGTGTAGACAGTGTCAGTCATTATAATCTGAACACACATCTGTATACTGTATCAGTGTAGACAGCATCAGTCATTATAATCTGAACACACATCTGTATACTGTATCAGTGTAGACAGCATCAGTCATTATAATCTGAACACACATCTGTATACTGTATCAGTGTAGACAGCATCAGTCATTATAATCTGAACACAGATCTGTATACTGTATCAGTGTAGACAGCGTCAGTCATTATAATCTGACCACACATCTGCATACTGTATCAGTGTAGACAGCATCAGTCATTATAATCTGACCACACATCTGTATACTGTATCAGTGTAGACAGAGTAAGTCATTATAATCTGAACACACATCTGTATACTGTATCAGTGTAGACAGCGTCAGTCATTATAATCTGAACACACATCTGTATACTGTATCAGTGTAGACAGCGTCAGTCATTATAATCTGAACACACATCTGTATACTGTATCAGTGTAGACAGCATCAGTCATTATAATCTGAACACACATCTGTATACTGTATCAGTGTAGACAGCGTCAGTCATTACAATCTGAACACACATCTGTATACTGTATCAGTGTAGACAGCGTCAGTCATTATAATCTGAACACACATCTGTATACTGTATCAGTGTAGACAGCGTCAGTCATTATAATCTGAACACACATCTGTATACTGTATCAGTGTAGACAGCATCAGTCCTTATAATCTGAACACACATCTGTATACTGTATCAGTGTAGACAGCGTCAGTCATTATAATCTGAACACACATCTGTATACTGTATCAGTGTAGACAGCGTCAGTCATTATAATTTGAACACACATCTGTATACTGTATCAGTGTAGACAGCGTCAGTCATTATAATCAGAACACACATCTGTATACTGTATCAGTGTAGACAGCGTCAGTCATTATAATCTGAACACACATCTGTATACTGTATCAGTGTAGACAGTGTCAGTCATTATAATCTGAACACACATCTGTATACTGTATCAGTGTAGACAGCATCAGTCATTATAATCTGAACACACATCTGTATAATGTATCAGTGTAGACAGCATCAGTCATTATAATCTGAACACACATCTGTATACTGTATCAGTGTAGACAGCGTCAGTCATTATAATCAGAACACACATCTGTATACTGTATCAGTGTAGACAGCGTCAGTCATTATAATCTGAACACACATCTGTATACTGTATCAGTGTAGACAGTGTCAGTCATTATAATCTGAACACACATCTGTATACTGTATCAGTGTATCAGCATCAGTCATTATAATCTGAACACACATCTGTATACTGTATCAGTGTAGACAGCATCAGTCATTATAATCTGAACACACATCTGTATACTGTATCAGTGTAGACAGCGTCAGTCATTATAATCTGAACACACATCTGTATACTGTATCAGTGTAGACAGTGTCAGTCATTATAATCTGAACACACATCTGTATACTGTATCAGTGTATCAGCATCAGTCATTATAATCTGAACACACATCTGTATACTGTATCAGTGTAGACAGCATCAGTCATTATAATCTGAACACACATCTGTATACTGTATCAGTGTAGACAGCGTCAGTCATTATAATCTGAACACACATCTGTATACTGTATCAGTGTAGACAGTGTCAGTCATTATAATCTGAACACACATCTGTATACTGTATCAGTGTAGACAGCATCAGTCATTATAATCTGAACACACATCTGTATACTGTATCAGTGTAGACAGCATCAGTCATTATAATCTGAACACACATCTGTATACTGTATCAGTGTAGACAGCATCAGTCATTATAATCTGAACACAGATCTGTATACTGTATCAGTGTAGACAGCGTCAGTCATTATAATCTGAACACACATCTGTATACTGTATCAGTGTAGACAGCGTCAGTCATTATAATCTGACCACACATCTGCATACTGTATCAGTGTAGACAGCGTCAGTCATTATAATCTGACCACACATCTGTATACTGTATCAGTGTAGACAGAGTCAGTCATTATAATCTGAACACACATCTGTATACTGTATCAGTGTAGACAGCGTCAGTCATTATAATCTGAACACACATCTGTATACTGTATCAGTGTAGACAGCGTCAGTCATTATAATCTGAACACACATCTGTATACTGTATCAGTGTAGACAGCGTCAGTCATTATAATCTGACCACACATCTGTATACTGTATCAGTGTAGACAGCATCAGTCATTATAATCTGAACACACATCTGTATACTGTATCAGTGTAGACAGCGTCAGTCATTACAATCTGAACACACATCTGTATACTGTATCAGTGTAGACAGCGTCAGTCATTATAATCTGACCACACATCTGCATACTGTATCAGTGTAGACAGCGTCAGTCATTATAATCTGACCACACATCTGTATACTGTATCAGTGTAGACAGCTTCAGTCATTATAATCTGAACACACATCTGTATACTGTATCAGTGTAGACAGCGTCAGTCATTATAATCTGAACACACATCTGTATACTGTATCAGTGTAGACAGCGTGTAGACAGCATCAGTCATTATAATCTGAACACACATCTGTATACTGTATCAGTGTAGACAGCGTCAGTCATTATAATCTGAACACACATCTGTATACTGTATCAGTGTAGACAGCGTCAGTCATTATAATCTGAACACACATCTGTATACTGTATCAGTGTAGACAGCGTCAGTCATTATAATCTGAACACACATCTGTATACTGTATCAGTGTAGACAGCGTCAGTCATTATAATCTGAACACACATCTGTATACTGTATCAGTGTAGACAGCGTCAGTCATTATAATTTGAACACACATCTGTATACTGTATCCGTGTAGACAGCGTCAGTCATTATAATATGAACACACATCTGTATACTGTATCAGTGTATCAGAGTCAGTCATTATTATCTGAATACACATCTGTATACTGTATCAGTGTATCAGCATCAGTCATTATAATCTGAACACACATCTGTATACTGTATCAGTGTATCAGAGTCAGTCATTAATATCTGAATACACACCTGTATACTGTATCAGTGTATCAGCATCAGTCATTATAATCTGAACACACATCTGTATACTGTATCAGTGTAGACAGCGTCAGTCATTATAATTTGAACACACATCTGTATACTGTATCCGTGTAGACAGCGTCAGTCATTATAAACTGAACACACATCTGTATACTGTATCAGTGTAGACAGCGTCAGTCATTATAATTTGAACACACATCTGTATACTGTATCCGTGTAGACAGCGTCAGTCATTATAAACTGAACACACATCTGTATACTGTATCAGTGTAGACAGCGTCAGTCATTATAATATGAACACACATCTGTATACTGTATCAGTGTATCAGAGTCAGTCATTATTATCTGAATACACATCTGTATACTGTATCAGTGTATCAGAGTCAGTCATTATTATCTGAATACACATCTGTATACTGTATCAGTGTATCAGAGTCAGTCATTATTATCTGAACACACATCTGTATACTGTATCAGTGTAGACAGCGTCAGTCATTATAATCTGAACACACATCTGTATACTGTATCAGTGTAGACAGCGTCAGTCATTATAATCTGAACACACATCTGTATACTGTATCAGTGTAGACAGCGTCAGTCATTATAATCTGAACACACATCTGTATACTGTATCAGTGTAGACAGCGTCAGTCATTATAATGGCTTCTATTTGATTTTGACACAACACTCACATTCAGTGTAGGCGAACGTCAGCCATTAAGCGACTGAACGCCAGTAGGCGAGGCCTATGTTGCGATGATCTATAACTATTAGTCGACTACTTGCTCTGGAGGTGGGCATATCATTTCAGCATTTTATACTGTCTTTATACTTATCTCATGAAGGCCATTCAAAATGTAGAGAACTGGAGTAAAATCATACTAATACATTATGTCTTTATTCACTCACTAATTTTCTGTGTCTTCCAATTAACATCTCAAATAAATAATGTTTGATTAAAACATTATTAATCAAACTAAAATTAAAACATTCATTTCAACATTGATTCTCTAGTCTGGTGGTTTGCGGGAAAGGTATGTGTAACTTCTGCACCTCTTAGGCACCAAATGGAACTGCAGCTTCCCATCATGCCACTGATTAGATGTACAGTTACTCCCGCCCCCAAAGTCCCGTCATTTGTGAAGTTGGACAGCTCAAGTGAGCAACATTCACAAAGCACCTACAGTTCGACAGACTTACTTATATAGTTGTATCTGAACATTAAACTGGAATAGGAGAAAGTATTCAAGCAGCTTCATTAAAACATTTACACAATGCATTCTTCTTCTTCGAGTGAACCCTGGTGACCCAACATCTTACAGAGCATGTTCACCTCATGCTCCATTAGCCGCGGCAGCTTTCAAGCATGTGTCGGACTACAATTTAAATAAACACACATCCGTTGATCACACCAACTCCCTAAAACCTCCCTCTCTGTGACCAGAAGGCCCGGGTGCCGTGAGGACCTCGCTCGTTGGCGGTTGACAATCAAGGACATTTCGTTTTCGGCAATATCAGGGCAGTAACATTCTCCCAGGGAGTCCCTTATCCATAGGCTACTGGCAGACAGACAAACACTCAGTGACAGCCATTTATGGCCAACTAGTGAACGCCATCTGTCAGACACAGTAGGAGAACATTACGGAGCACAGAACTGAGAGCCTCGCTCTTTTATGTTGTCGTATTTAGAGTAAAAAGGATGCCAAATGCTGACTTGGATGTTGTAGATTGACTAACACAAAAAGGATCTGCTTCTCTGTCATTTAGCTCCAGGGTTTGTGCTTTCTTGCTTAGTCTGTTTAGCTTGTAATTTGGTTATCCGCAATGAAGTCCTTCCAGGATGAACACTGAAGAATTATCAATTTAAATGAGGACATTATGCTTGAAGTTTCTGCCCTGTAACGGAAGAATGGCGGTGTTGTAAACGGGTGTATGATGCGCAAAAGTACTTTGAATTAATAAAGCCGCTCCAGGCCAGTACAAATGGTGGACTGATTTCCACATAGCGTTTAAAACATACACTGTAAAAAAAAAAAACTATACTGTCTTTCTAAACTTAAACATTTCACCTTTTAAATGAAATGTGTTCCTTGCCGTTTCTTCTTAGTAGTGGTATTTACAAGCAATGTCTGAGTGAAAGTTGTTTCTACACCATTTTTTTCCAGTGTACCATCGTGTGAACAATAGCAAAACGTGGACATTGCCGCTTTAACTGCACAATTAACATGCAAATGAGCGGTGACACTAATGGCTGTTGCAAAACGCTCTTATGATGGAAATATGCTTTCTGTTTTGGCTGTATGGGATAAACATTTGTCTATGAAATCAGCTGATGACAGGCCTTAGGCATTCCCCGGGGGCAGCGCAAAATGGCTCATGCACCTGCCACCTAATTCAGCCCGGGACATGGACTGGAGTAACTGGCAGGCATAATGAACTGCATTCATCCTGTCAGCAGAGTCAATAACTTATCCCCTCAACTGCTTTTGTTCTAGCCGAAGCTTGCGGGTTCCTCCGATGTGCCCCATGCCCTTATTCAACTGAAATTTATTTTCAATTGCAGCCCCCGGTGTTGCCCGGCACAAGCCTGGCTTTGACGGGACTCTCTTTAGCCCTGGGCCTGGAGCATTGTTAGCGTCCGCGTCTATTGTTCGAGACCTTTGAGCGGTCGGATGGTAATAAGGCCACTCTCGAAAGTGTAAAATCTCAAGTGTTTCCAGTAACAGGTGTGTCCACTGACGAGGACTACCCATTTGTCATGTGTGGAAAGAAAGGCCTCCACTTAGCGTAGCTGTCTTTTGGACAGCGGCCGCAGGGAAATTACCCGGGAGCTTGGGAGTCTCTTCCAACCCCGCTTGACCCCTCCGAGTTTACGGCTGGCAATCTGCTGCCTTAGTGGACTGAAGCGTTTGTGCTACATAAACTGCAAGTTGAGTAAATGGGTGCATGGATTTTTCAACAGGTAAAGTCTGAGTTAAAGCTGTGACTGTGTAACTCTGTTCTGGAAAATCCACACATTTAATGCTAATGAGTTTGAGGTATGCTTAGGTTTAGGAGAAAGGGTTATGGTTAGGGTTATAGGATTATAGTTTTTTGGGGGGTAAGGCTTGGGTTAGGGTTAAGGGGAAGAGTCAACAGTGTAACTAGAAATGTTAATTAATGCACATAGTTTAAATGCACCAGCAAGTATGTACATAATAAGTATAGTAGGCTACATAGTAGTTACTTACAAACCTCTGATTTTGAGAGATTTTAAAATTTCAAAATGAGCAGCTGAGCTGAGTTTCGTTAACCCGAACATTGCTAACCTGGAAACGTGCGGCATAGAAAACTATTTCAACTTTGTAAAAAGGAGCTGCAAACAAACATGTTATCATAACAATCAGAATGGTTAATGAAGCACCAGCAGGAAAGGAGTTTATTAACCACCAAACTGTAATTAAAGGAAACAAAGGGAGAGGCATGGAGCGAAAAATACCATGAGGCGTTTAATTTCCTTTCGAGCGAGTGTGTGAGAATTGCTTTGCGCAGAGCTCTCATTGGCTACATCAGCGGTCTCACAGATGCTTTTTTGGAAGACATAACACATAAACACAGACTTTGACAAATGACAGATTCTGACTCCAGAAGCGCACGATAGTTACCGCATGCTGCTTTCCATCGCTAGCCTGCAGCTTAGGCACTTTTTGGAACACAAAACAATCTAGAAGCAAAAATTTGACAGACTTAATATACTGTAACGCTATCTAAGTATTAACCTTTGCCACATAACTGTTTGTAAAGTCACCAGATTATTAATATCACAGTATTTAAATAATTTATCTGTGCACATTGTTTTTTTTGTTTTTTTCTGTGCCCTCATAATCTTGAATCAAAATAACGTCCCCTCCCTTATCTGATGACGCGTGCAATGGTGCGTGGGCGGGACAACCTGTCAATCAAATGAGATCGACCAATAGCAAACAACAACCATCCAACCAAATCCCCCAAGTCTACGTTATAACCTACGAAAGAAGAAACTCTTCCATTTCATGCCGACTTTGTTGATGCCTCAAGTCATGTGGTGGATGATAAAATGACCAGGAATTATATCTAAGATATGACTATAAAAGAGACATTTATTAGGATGGCTATTTTCACCACCAAAAACATGGTATCACTAACATTTTTAGAAAATGTAAAATGCTTTTCGAACCGCCTCATTTAAAGATTGTTTGAACATTGTCTGAAACAAACATTGATTGGTCAACGTCGGTGAATCACCAAATGGTGTAACTACGCTAATACGAATTCTACACAAAAATGATCGTGGTTAAGCTCCACTCGTGTCGTGAAAAAATTGCACTCTGGGCCCGCCCTTGTCTGTTTTAAAGGTGTCATATATACTTTTTTTTTTTTTAAATTTTTTTTTTTATGCTATTTTTATTGATGATTTTTTTAAGAAAATGACACATGCCTACAACATTAGGGGAAAATTGGGGAAAAAAGAGGGGGGAAAGCAATAGAAATACGTAATTATTTCACGTACTGTACAGTCATTGATTGTTTACATTACAATACTCAATCCATTTCTTTCAGTATTTTAGAAACAGTCTAAAAATCTAAAAGTCTAAAAATAAAAGTCAAATCTTCCATACTGTATATTTCTTTAACAATTTCTATCTATTCACCAAGTTAGGGGATGTCCTGCCTTGTAATACTCTACTACACTTAATATATTAACAATACATGTCTTAACACAGTGTGCGTAATGTTTCCAAGATACAATGTTGTGAAATCTCTTGGTATTTCATATCATAAAATCTTTTGGATCTCCATCAAAACCATATTCCAGAAGGGTCAAAGTTTGGGCAACTCCAGAATACAAGATGGTCAACATCGAAATGTTTTTTACATTTAATCTTACATTATTCTCCTTGACTTGACAGACACTTCACCTGGAGTTCAAAATGGAAGCGCTTGATGAATCGCCACTGGCCTTCTTTCTCTATTTTTATTCACCCTTATTAAGTGATTAGGGTGCAGAAAAAAATAGATAGGCCTACAATTTACACAAAACCAAATCTATCCTAAAAAAAAAAAAAAACTCTTTTGAACTTCTGCATTATTTCAAGCACTGCTATTTCCTTCAGGAATTGCAAACTTATTGTAACACGAACTCTAATCATCAAGCGATCTAGGCTACAGAACCCAGTCCCTAAACTTTAACGACGAATTATAATTCGCTGATTCTGAAAATCAGTGGATAAATGAATGCTTTGCACCGTAGAACGAATCCAATTACGCAAATGCCCATTGCCAACGCGGCGTTTCTCAGGCGCGCGCTGCGTTCCCTCCATCTGCCTCGAGCCCTGGCCAGTGTTCACACACCGTTTGTAGTCCCTAAAAACAAAGTGTAAAACTAGCTCGCCCAGGCTCTTCTTGTTACTTGTCTAAAAAAAGGGGCTTGAGCCCCTCAACGAGTTAGTTACAAAGAGCTTTTTAATCCCTCGCCTCATTTACATCCCTCAAGAATAGAGTCCTGAATATCTAATCTTCTGCATTTAGGCTCCTGTAATCCGCACGCGCTCTCTGATGTTTTCTTCTCCCATTCCCACATGAACAATTAACTTGTAATCTCTACAAACATACATTCAGCTGCTGTCTGTGAAAGCACCCGAGGGACTGCCTTTGTGTTTCAAATGTGTCCAGTGCAACTTTATGATTTACTTCTGCCGCTGATGTATAGGAAATATTCTCTTTTTTTATTTTATGGATACCAATATTTCCTTCAGCAATTTTCATTAAAAAAAATTAACAGAATAGATTTACCAAATAAAGCATCGTGTCCCTCACAATAAAAATATAAAACATAACGGTTTATGATTATTATTATTATTATTATTATGTTTTATTTAAAACTGTTCTTCTTCTTATTATAGGCTAATATACATTGATGTAACATTATAGACTATTTTTTTTGTATAGGCTGCTCGTTTTTTAATCATCATACAAGTGAATAAGATTTTCTCATAAAATTAATTTTGCTGTCACAACTCTCAGAAAGAAATATGAGTAAAAGTACCGTGTGATTTTTATTTTGTTGCTATCATTGAAACCGTATTTTTTCATTTTAATTTACATTCAGACGGCATGTTTTATAGCTTCCACAAATTAAATGTTTCAGCATATTCCGATTTTTTTATTTTCTTTCTTTCTTTGTTTCTTTATTTCTTTTGTTTTAAAATAGGAATTAATGCTTACACTGTGTCTCATAGTAAATATACATTTGAGTAATATTAATTAACTACATGTACTATGGGGTTAGGATTAATATTAGGGTTGGTTTAGGTTAGTTGTGTAATTGTGCATTATTTATAGTTATTACTATATGTAACGTAACAATGACACTGTAAAATAAAGTGTTACCGAATTCATTTATCTTTATGTTGAGCGCCAAAGCAATGATTTCTCTCTGTGACGAATTATGTTTTGAAACATTTTTTGTGTAAAATATTTGATTGCATATTTAAATTGCTTTTTATATTGCAAACAGATAATTATCTCTACATTCAGTAATATTTTTTTATAGGAGCGGACTGATCATTATTTTCAAATGCAGTGTTAATAACTAAAGGCACAATACATGTAATATGCACAACATGTTACAAAAAATATACCAAACAAAAAATAATCTTTTCTTTCTTTTTTTTACAGCAACGTTTTATTGAAATTTCATCCAGGAACACTGGGCAATAATAAATATCTCATTTGTCAACAAGAATGTACAAAAATAAAGACCACGGCAATCTCTCTGGAATAACAAAATTTCCCCAGGAAAAAGGATCATGCTCATGCTGAAGAATTTCAAATAAAGATACGACACACTGAAGGTTCAGCTATTACTCAGGCAGACAATGGATGAATCAAATAATCGAAAGAGAGATATCATCATAACAACACTCTAATGCGAACTAAATCCACAGTCGTACAGTTTCCATCTGAAATGCCATTACACAATCCTTGTTACAAGGAACATGTGGGTTTCGTCTTTTCACGCCCTTTGCAGAAAGACACGTGCACGCGACTCATCATCATCATCATCATCACATCACATGATCAACAGGTAGCCTTACGCAACTTTAGCATGATAGACACATTCTGCGCCAAAACGCCTAGAAATGGGTAACACTTTATTTTATAGTGTCCTTGACATATGTTACATGTAGTTACTATAATAACTATAAAGTATGCATACATGCATGCAACTAACTCTAAACCAAACCAGACCGTAATCCCATAGTTAATTAATATTACTCAATACTTAAATGTATCACTGTTACAAAGACACCTTAAAATAAAGTGTTACCGAGATGTGTAACGCTGAAGCACATACAATGTCAGAAAGGAGATCCCACATTAATGTAGCCTAGGTTGTTATTATTATTAATTTTTGGCGCACAATATGGTTACCAAAGTAAGCTCGCGCAAGGGGAGTGCTCGCGTTTCCAGGGCAACTTCAAACACATACGATTCCGTTTCGAATAGAACAATTTACTCTCATTTACAGTGAATGTACACGGAGCCTCGCGCGGCCCCTGACATTATTTACAGTGCGTTATGCAGCACATACTCCATAACTGTGAGCTACCTTACAAAGCAATCAATGAGATCCTTGTTACAAGGACGAAGTAGTGTATTTGTAAGGGCTAAAACAATCAAACAAACAAACAGACAGACAGACAGATCATGCAAAGTCCAGTCCACAATGCACACTTCACTTCATCACGTCCTTGTTTTCCGTGGAAAGCCTCGTGAGTCCCGTGGAGGTGATGGGCAGGTGAGGGGGTGGAGGCACCTGGCAGATAGTGCAGGGGCACGGCAGGCCCGACCAGTGCTGGAAACTGCCCCCGAGGTGCAGAGGGGGTGCAGGGGTGCTCTTCATCAGAGAGTGCGGGGCCCTAATGGATGTAAGTCCCGGTAAACTGGTCGAAAGCGTCGAGGAGGTGGAAGAGGACAGCGCGCTCCCGAGGAGCGGGTGATGCACCTGGTGTGCCGTGCTCGCGGAATGCGCGCCGCCGTGGCTCACCGTCCCGCAGTGAAACGCCGAGTGATGTCCTCCGTAAATCTCGCCCACCAGCCGCTTCATCTCGTCCAGGGAGCTGGTCAGCATTAAGATGTAGTTTCTGGCCAGCAGGAGAGTGGCGATCTTGGAGAGCTTCCTCACGGACGGCCCGTGCGCGTACGGCATGACCTCCCGGAGCCCGTCCATCGCCAGGTTCAGGTCGTGCATGCGCTTGCGCTCGCGCCCGTTGATCTTCAGGCGCAGTTGCTGGACCTCCTGCTCGGTCACTTGCTTCTTCAGCTTGTACTTGCTGCCGGAGGGAGATTTGGACAGGTGTTCGCTGGTCATCTTCTGGAGCAGCTCGTTCTGCGTGGAGGACACGGAGTTCAGGCGCGCGTCCTGCGGGTGGAGGAGGTGGTGTTCGCGGAGGAACATCTCATCCATGTCTGGAGAGGAGGCTCTGCTGGAGCTCGAGTCCGAATTCATTTTATGTCTGAGCTTGTGTAGGAGGTTGTCTTTCTCTTGTCTTGTTTTTATTTCAAGTCACTCCTGCTTGATCACCTGATTTATCCCACCGGAGCCTCTCTCTCTCTCTCTGTGTGTGTGTCTGTGTCTCTCTCTCTGTCGACCGAGGCCGTGTCGCCTGGTTTGCTCTTCTCTCTCTCTCTCTGTATGTGTCTGTGTCTCTCTCTCTCCCTCTCTGTCGACCGAGGCCGTGTCGCCTGGTTTTGATCTCTCTCGCTGATGAACTCTCTCGATCTGTGGAGTCGCATCACAGGACTCAGTATTTATAGCGCTGCTCGACAGGGGCCAAACAAAAGGAGCCCCTCTATTCATAACGGTCTTGTTAGGATGACGTCCCCATTATCTGGAGCGGTGTGCTTTGACTGTCCCATTGACCAGAGGAGCATCTATTCATATTCATTGTAAGGACGCCATGGGGGGACACTTCAACCCAGGAGCCTCCGAAACTTTGCAAATACTTCTCCACACTTAAGAACCGATGCCGGGTCAGTCACAACACACCTTGCACCATTCATTTCGTCTCACTGATTATGTATGCAATCACAAAATATGCATACTGTATACTGTGTTTATTGGTATGCGTGATATTGGATAGTAATATTTTGTCATTATATTTTCGTGCATCTAAAATAATATTAACAAGCATGATTAGATTAAGTAATGATCCTACGGATTAGATGTGTGTGTGTGTGTGTGTGTGTCTCTCTCTCTCTCTCTCTCTCTCTCTCTCTCTCTCTCTCTCTCTCTCTCTCTCTCTCTCTCTCTCTCTCTCTCTCTCTCTCTCTCTCTCTCTCTCTCTCTCTCTCTCTCTCTCTCTCTCTCTCTCTCTCTCTCTCTCTCTCTCTCTCTCTCTCTCTCTCTCTCTCTCTCTGTGTGTGTGTGTGTGTTACAAACATTAATCCTGAATGGATATTGTCATTTTTTTTAAATGCAGTATGTATTTTGTTAATTTCATAATTAGTTCATAATTTCTGAACCTGTTTCATGGTGTAAAAAAAAGCTACATTTGCATTGCTTTGGTGTGTCTGTGCAATTAAATTTCTGTATATAAAAAAAACAAGGTAAAGTTAAACAAATTAGTTCCTATTCTAAAATAATAATAATAATAATAATAATAATAAAAACATTACAATGTTAATTATAATCACCTGAACTGAATGAAAACAAAATTCAGTATTTAGTCAGTTTAACACTTACTTTAGCCAATTATCAACAAAATTCTGTAACTTTATTATGAATCTAAAAAGCAGAAAATGTGTTCAGAAAGCAACTAATATTGTCCTTAAGTTTATATAAATATCTGATTATGATTACGATTATGATTACTATGAACATTTAGCACTGAGCATTTGATCATGGATGAGTTGTAAATGCTGTCTGACATATTTAATTATTATATGAAAAAATGCTTTTACTGCTTATATGCGTAATTACAAAATCTTTTGATTTAATCTGGTTATGCATTACAAGCAGAGAAAATACAATTTAATTTATATATTGGTAAGATAAATATTAAATATGTTTAGATTATTAAATAATTTTTCATTGGCAGATGATATACAGACATTATGCTATACTGTTACAGTGTCTCTTCATTATCATCTGGTTTATATGAAACAAACAAAGAGATTGTACATTTTCTTGCATAATACGATCAAGCTTTGTATGTGGTCTCATAATTATGAAAACAATCAACATTTCTGTGTACAAAGTAAAACACAAGTCTAAATTGCAGGGTAATCATCAGAACATCACAGAAAGATGAGAGATGAAAACTCTCCCAGTATTTGTGAAACAGAAGGTCCCAGTTCAGTGTTTGCAGGATAAAAACAGTGTTTCCTCTCGTCGTCTCGCTGGTTTTCCACAGCAATAAAATCCCCGCATAAAAAGAGTGAAAACATGAATTCACGGCGCCATAGAGGAAGTTGAAAGGGAATCGTTTCTCATAAAGGTGCTGCAATGCAAAGAAAAGCTCGGGACTGCTTTACTCTCTCTTGGTGGCATTTGAAAGTGTAAAGCTTTGAATACCAATTGCTTGAACTGGACATATGTGAATCCTTTTTAATCCTACTAATCCTGTCTCCAAGTGTTTCTTTGTCTGTGGGGGCGACCACATAGATCTAAGTGAAAGTGTTCCTAATCCGGCCAATGTGGAAAAATGTCTCAGTGTGTGAGCGGCGGAGAGAGGGAAGAGACGGAGGGGGGGAGAGAGAGAGAGAGAGAGAGGGATGTAGAGAGGCCGGGGGTCTCATTTACTCACTGCTGTCCCGAGAAGGAAACCCAAACAGCAGGACACCATCCCAGAACCTGGACCATACAGAAGCACTCAGGCTTTACAGCAAACACACTCGCCTTATTCCTGTTCCTATAGGAAAAATACACTGTAAAACACGAGGTCTGACGCTTGACTGATGTCAACTAACTCTCATTAGAGTATTATAGAGTATTATTAGACTGTGTTTAATATCTGATAACTCTTTATTCTGATGATCCGACGCTTGACTGATGTCAACTAACTCTCATTAGAGTATTATAGAGAATTATTAGACTGTGTTTAATATCTGATAACTCTTTATTGTGATGATCCGACGCTTGACTGATGTCAACTAACTCTCATTAGAGTATTATAGAGAATTATTAGACTGTGTTTAATATCTGATAACTCTTTATTGTGATGATCAGACGCTTGACTGATGTCAACTAACTCTCATTAGAGTATTATAGAGTATTATTAGACTGTGTTTAATATCTGATAACTCTTTATTCTGATGATCCGACGCTTGACTGATGTCAACTAACTCTCATTAGAGTATTATAGAGTATTATTAGACTGTGTTTAATATCTGATAACTCTTTATTGTGATGATCCGACGCTTGACTGATGTCAACTAACTCTCATTAGAGTATTATAGAGAATTATTAGACTGTGTTTAATATCTGATAACTCTTTATTCTGATGATCCGACGCTTGACTGATGTCAACTAACTCTCATTAGAGTATTACAGAGTATTATTAGACTGTGTTTAATATCTAATAACTCTTTATTCTGATGATTTGACGCTTGACTGATGTCAACTAACTCTCATTAGAGTATTATAGAGTATTATTAGACTGTGTTTAATATCTGATAACTCTTTATTCTGATGATTTGACGCTTGACTGATGTCAACTAACTCTCATTAGAGTATTATAGAGTATTATTAGACTGTGTTTAATATCTGATAACTCTTTATTCTGATGATCCGACGCTTGACTGATGTCAACTAACTCTCATTAGAGTATTATAGAGTATTATTAGACTGTGTTTAATATCTGATAACTCTTTATTGTGATGATCCTCAACAGATATACTGTAACTTTACAACTATTATTCGAATAACCCTAACAATATAAATACACTAATGAGAGTTAGTCGACGTACAGTTATGTCTAAAGTGGACCATTGAAATAATACTTAACCAAAAAGTAAAATTGTAAATAAAGATTATTGGAGTATACTCTTAAAAAAAGGGTTATTTTTTGTCATTGATGGTTCATGAAGCAGCTTTAACATCCATAAAAGTTTCTTTATAGTGAAAAATGGTTCTTTAGGTTTTTAAAATGTAAGAAAAAGTGTTTCTTTTAATAACTTTTCAGTTCTTTGTGGGACCACACATAGTTCTTCTATGGCATCGCTGCGAAACCCCTCATCTTGAAAACTTTATTTTTAAGAATGTATTTCACAAGAAAATTTAATGCGCCATAAGTCTTTGAAATTAATTGTGAAATTTACTAGCGATTTCTGAGTGGAAATGCTTTCTACACCTAGGTCTGGTTTTACAGATAGGGTTTAGATTAAGCCAGGGTTAGTTAAATTTAGGACATTTAAGTAGCTTTTATAAACGTGCATTAGAAAAAAAAAACATGGTGGGAATCTTGAGACAAAACAATGACACTGATATATTCTAAGGTATCAGGGCAAGTCTGAGACTAACTTAAGCCTTGTCTGTGAAACCAGGGGTGATTTTTAAAAGTTTGAGTGGCCAGGGTTGCAAAAACAGTAACTACAGCGACGGTAATAAGCGTACAAAAGCATTTCAAACATTTGCATCTGAATTCCATTGCATTAGAAATATCAGTAATACTTTACAATAAGGTTCATTAGGTAACATTAGTTAATGTATTTACTAACATGAACTACAAATGAGCAATACATTTGTTACAGTATTTATTAATCTTTCTTAATGTTAGTTAATAAAACCTGGCATCTGCAAACACCTGATGCTAGAGTATCCGCTTCATCAGACACGTATCAGACACCATCAGGGCCGTATGGGACGTTTTGAAGACAGTTCCCCTAAAACAAGTGTCCTATCAGAGGAACCAAAGGTGCAGAGAATCACATTATGTTCCACTATAGCAGTGTCCACATACATTTAAATGCACAATATTTCTCCCCAAAATCAGCGTGCAGTCATGTTAAGTTTATTCATCAGGTTAATGAGAAGTATCCCAGAAGCCGGCCGTATTAATGGCTCAGTTGTCCCGCTGACCGAACGGCACGGTTGAGTGAGGGACGTCCAGCCCCTGAAGGGCCCGATGCTCTCAGACAATAGGTGACGCAATGGAGGCCCGGATTACACCGGGTTACTCGGCCATGCTACAGCGCTCAGTGTTAACAGGCTGGTTAACCTAGACAAGATCCTCCACAAATCACTGCACAAATGGATAGTTTAATTAACACACAATTTTTTTTTTTTTTTTTTGCAACCATAATATGCATGTAATTTTCACTCTATATGATATGCTATTACATGCAATCCGCATACTGATACACTTCTTTCTCCTTCTGATAACTTTAATATGAGCACTGGTTCTTTCTGTTTCTCTTAGCAAACAAATTAGACTAAATAAATCAGATGTAGGTTTTTAAAGAGAACATTTTCAGATGAATATACTTTTTGTGTGTGCAGATTTTTTCAGAACTGGGAAAAGTTTTTCTTTTTTTTTTACAATGCAGGGTTGCTAAAGAGAAAGATATCAATGAAACTTTGAATCCCTTGATTCTATATTCTGTTATCTTACAAGTAAACAAACCTTGAAATTGAAGAAATCTAATTATCATTGCGATCAAACGATAAAAGCTCCCTAATTAAAGAGCTTGTAGCGTACAATGAATGTGAGGTTTCTAATTAATATTTTCAGGGTTATTTTCCTCAAAGACGACATTTGCATTCATTAGGCAAAATGAGACAAATTAACATTTCAGTGTGAAAAATTGTACCTTTATGTTTCCCTTTAGATTGAGCAGTGTGAAGTCGTCACTGCTCCTGCAACAACTATAGTTTACTTTTCAAAGCTGTCAGTCTCAGGAAACTCTTTGAAAGATTGGGAAAGGATCCATTAAAAACCATATCATCCAAAACATCATGTTTATTTTGTTAATGCTGTAGCCTATGTACAACATTAGTCCAACATTATTATACTTAAAGGTGTGTGTAATATTAAAATAATAAAATATGTTCTTCCATCATAGCTTAAATATGTAGAGACGTATTACACCATACGTAAGACATATTCCCATGAAATGTACTTGTAGGTTTAGTCCCATGAAAAGTGCAAAAACTGTGATGCTATCTAAACATTAGTCTGTTATATACCATAACTGAAATTCCCAATATTTTAAAAATATTTTTTATAAAAAAAAGATTAAAAAAAAGTTGTTCCTGCATATTTATTATTTATCATTTATTATTTATGCATATATATATTTTTTATTTCCCAGAGTCATTGTATGCTTTCCATGTACATATGAAAGAAGCACATGTATGTCTGAGATATATGGCACACACGTGTGAGAGATAAATGTCATGCACATATATCCATCCAAAAGCTGTTCATATATGTCAATATTATGTAGGCCTATGTGAATACAAAAGATGGACATATTACAAATTAAGAAATATATATATGCTGTTTTCATAAATTTAAAATAAATCTATATTCTTAACATATATATTTTATAACATAAAATAACAATGTTGTAATATAGATATTATTAATATATGTACAGTACATATACAAACTATACTATGGGTATTTTCCACTTTATGTTATAAACTAATTTCTTTCTTTGATAATAATGTATTGCCTTACACATATAGGTATATCACTCTTGATATGTGGGCAATCATATATTAAATTTACGTATGGGATGGAATAAATCGGAAATGATTTCCACGTCACCCACACACACCTGTTACACGATCGCCACAGACCAAGGGCGTTTAACACCCAGACAAAGTTTTTCAGGAAAGTTTCAAACCACCAAAACAGACTCCAAAACACTGTTATTTTGCCCAGATTTTGTTCAAAATTAAGTCACACGTGTTCGTTCTTCGATTTCACCTGAAGTAAATACAGTAGTCAACATTTGAAGTGGATCAAAAGTTCACCAAAGTTGACAAGAACGGGTATTCATGTATAACTTTGATGAAAGGTTCTGATCCACTTCAAATGTTGAGTACTGTATATCGGGACATCATTCGAGAAGCTAAAATGTGCCAGATGGCCAACAAGTCCAGCTTTTCAGATTACTACATCCAGAGACAGAAACCGGCAGACTCGGCGAGATCGGCTGGTTGTAAAGTCCGGCGCGGGACTCGGCCTCTCGCTGTCTCACTTTAACTGTCCCTTTCAGCGCCAACAATTGTTTGTCTCTTTTCAAGCTCAGTTTCAGCCTGGCAGCCTCCATTCTGCTTTGTGTGTCACTCTGTGTCTGGTTCGCCCCCTTCTAATGGGTGCACATGACCAGAAAATGAAGGCTTGCATGAGGGTTTCGTCAAGACGGGGAACCGCGAGAAGAGATTAATATGTAAGCTTTGCGGCTAAGCTGGATACAGGGGAGGGTGCTTTGTGCCCGGGGAGGGTTACATGTAAGGAGAGAGGGGCTGGCCTTTTCATTCACCAAAACATGTCCCGAGGAGCGCCCGCTCGCCATTGTGCGAGTCGACATGAGGGCGGTTGTTTCATTAATTACACATTAGCCATTGGGCCGCAAGGTGGGAGGTACGATGGAGAAAATACAGATGTGCTGGCGAGGGCAGAGAACGAGAAAACACATTGATCTCATCCAAAGGATTTTCATCTAAAATGAGGCCATGCGGGCTTGGAAAAGGAGGCACTTTTTGGCCGTCCCCAACCTTATCCCAGTAAAATGCTTGGTGGTCTTGCATTGTCTCCCTCTAAGTCTCTCCTAAGCAGCCATTGTCACAGGCACTTCAGAAGAGAAATCACAGCAGCTTGATGAGGCATTGCTGCTCCTTCTGCCCACCAGCACCAGGCTCTCACACACTAGACAATAAAGCTGAAAAGAGCCCAGGCTTGTACCCTGAGAGGCTGCATCAGGCTTCGTCTCATTGTGCTCATTCTCCCTGCTGGCTCGCCAATGCTGCAAACCTCTGCTGCTTTATGACCTATTCTGGATAACTGTCATTCAGCTGGGACGGCCCTCTCCAGCCCCCTGGTAACCCAGTAAAACCAGTGGGAGGATCACAACTTTATGAGCGCTTGCCTAAATGTGCCCCTGGATCGTCTCCCATTAGGGCGTCCCTCCCATCCATCAACAATGCCCAACTGTAAAAGGGAGTGGATCCAAGTAAGGCACGTTTGAAGAGAACCCAAGTGCAGTTTATTCACACGTGACAAAATCCAAGATCAACCATGAAGCAAAAGCATGAACTCAAAAACATAAACATGAAGCTTACCAACAGTGGTTACAGTTAACAAAACTTGATAAAGGTTGGGGAACAATTTGCCGTTAGAAATAAGGATAACCTCTTCTGTGGTCACTTTTAAGTCACTTCTAAAAACGCACTTGCTTCCCATGGCCTAAAATTAAGGTTGGTTGGTTGGTTGGTTTTAATATTTTCCATTGAGTCTGATACTGTTCTTGCCACTCCTGGTTCTTTCCATTATATATTTGAATCTGATACTGCAATGCCACCTCTGATTTACTATTTTTTGAGTCTCATAGTGTTTTGCCATTTCTGTTTTACTATTTTATATCTGAGTCTGATACTGCTTTGCTACTCCTGTTTTAAGGCTGCTCTAAGCTTTGCTGCGCTCATTTGTGTTGTGTTGTTATGCAGGTATTATTTTCTTTTAGTTTCACTTTATTTTGATGGTCCCTTTAACACATTATGTTGTCTATGAGTAACATTGCACCTACATGTCTACTAACTCTAATTAGAGTGTTAGTAGAGTATTAGTAGACTAGGGTTAGGGATAGATATATATATATATATATATATATATATATATATATAGACTTTCTATATAGTCAGTAGAAAGTCTGTTGGAGGACCATCACAATAAAGAGTTGGCAGATATTAAGCAGACAGTCTACTGATACTCTAATGAGAGTTAGTTGACATGTAGTTGCAAAGTTTCTTATAGTTAACAGAATGTTCAAAAGGGACCATTAAAATAAAGTGTTACCTTTTCTTTTAATTCTGCTGTCATTAAAGCACTTTGGCCAGCCAGTGGCTGTTGTAAAATGTTTATCAAAATAAAATGAACTTGAACTTGAACAGTCTTGTGGACAGAACAGGAAAAAAAATGGCTTGTCACTCGGACAGAACACACAAAGGAGAATATCTGTACCTTTTTACCATAAAACAGGGGTGTCCAAACCTACTCGTGGAGGCCCACAGTCTCCCAAAAGCATTGTTAGACAACTATGGTTGCAAATTCTATCATCACAAATATAGCTCAGCGATTTCACATTTTCCTGAAACCATATAGTTCCAATGAACATTCGCAGACTGCATCGCAAAGTTGTATGACATGTGGAGTTATATGAGATTTAATCATGCTCTTGAGCACAATTTCTGGGTGCTTTAAAACTTTTGAAAACGGGTTTCAAAGTGCAAGTTTTTGAAAACGGTCTCCAAAGTGCTATCTTCAGAGATTCACGTTTTTGTTGCTTACAAGCAACAAAAACGTGAATCTCTGAAGACGATGACGTCATGCACATGCGTATCACATGTTCAGTCTATAGTGTTTCATCGCCATCTAATGGCCTGGCAGAAGAATACGGCGTTTTCAGTCGTTTTCCTGGATCTGTGTGAACGGGGATCCTTTTGACAATGGTGTCGCCTGTACGTGAAAAACTCAATGGAAAAGCGTCTCCGTTTTAAGCATAACGTTGTTGTGTAAACATACCCTAAATGAACCACACATATAGCCTGTACAGGAGTAAAGTGTGCAATAATTCAACAGCTTTTCTGTCGATTCATGTGAAAATCCACAATCTGACAATGATTGCAATCTTGCTTTGATTAATTAGCAGCAGTTATTACTCCGCCACCTGCGCATGACATCATTAATGACAGTCCTACATGTTGAACTGATGGAGGTGCGCCTATCGTACAGTGGTTTCAGGAAACATTTGTGATAACTAGTTAATTTCTCCAATGGTGTATCGAACTATTGTAATAAAGCACGAGTTATTTTTGTCAGATTGCACGACCAGGGGTGTTTTCCCCGTACAACGACATAAGACTGTTTCCCGAAACCATATAATGTCGCAAAGTTGTCGTTCAACCACGTTGGTTTATGACGTCACACACGTGGTGGAGTAATAACTTATTTTAATGAAACTGTTTGAGATCGAATTAATAGATGTTTTGATATAAATTACAGACATGGCATCTGAGGAATATTTTTTATTTTTCTCAGTTATTTCGCCAGATTCAAACATAGGCTCGTTCTTACACACTAGAGCACGTTCGCACATGCGCAGTATTCAAAAACAGTGCTTTAAATCTCTGGACAAACTCAAAGATGTAAAACACATTTGTATGTATTCTGAATAAAAGACACAGGTTGTACTGAATGTCAGTTTGCTTATTTTGCTCAAGATACGGATTTATTAAGTCCACATGTCATGCAAAGAAGAAACTGCTTCTAACCACAGGTCGAGATCTGTCGCTCACACACACAACTCTGCGATGCTGTTTGCGAATGTTTGTTGTAACGATGGTTTCGGGAAACACCGACTCGTTGAACTGCTGATAACGGCGGAACTTGCGACCATAGTTGGATAACGATGCTTTCGGGAAACGCACGACCAGACTAATAGTCTCCTCATAACTTTTCCCCAGTCTCCCACAGTCTCCACAGAAATGCTGAAGTGTGATTTTATAGTGATTTACCCTTTTCAAGCCCTGGTCCCCCCGTTGAAGCAGAAGGCCTTAAGGTCAGCCTTGAGTAAACTCTGAGTGTTGGTGGCCAAGCTTCACCTTTTACCCTCTCATGTCTTTCCCAATGAAAAGCCCTTTTTATTACACTCATGCATGAGACATTCATAGTCCAGTGGGACTCTTTGATGGAAGTGGTCATCAGGCCGAAGGAGGAACGCAAAAGTACATTTCACTTTAATCGCCATCAAATAGCTTTTAGAAATGCCTCTTATTGTATTGTAGTTTTGTGTTTTGTGTGAGAATGGGCGATATATGAAATATTCATGATATATTTGTGATGATTTTGCTTAAACACACAAGCAAAATAAAAATAAATTGTGAATATTTATTCGGCTAATATTTATTTAGTTCCCTAAAGAACATGTCATTATCACTTTCTGTTTTCATTGTTTTCATTTCAGCGTTAAGAAAGACGATGATATTAAGAGTTATTAAGATTTATCTCAGTGAATCACTTATCTATTTTTGTATCGTCAAAAGTGGACGTCTCCACATGACATTTTTCTTATAATAAAAATGTTTTAGTAATACAATTAGGTAATTATTGATGTTTATGCAAATCTGTGTTGTGTTCATTAAGGGAAAATCAATGTGAAAAATGCCTTGCTTTTTAACTAGATTTTTGTTTGTATCAGGGCATTAAACATTTTCAAAGGCAGAATAGTCAAAATTGTCTTTAAGGACAAACACATAAATATATGCATAGAAAAGGCTGAAAAATATTGCAATTAAATTTCTTCAGCTGCTGTATATCGAACAGCTCTGATTGTCATGTTGGGGTGTTGATTGATCAAATGAAATGCCATTGCTTTCTCTTGCATTTCTATCTAGGTAAGAACAAAGATGTGTATGATTACTCGTAGTGCGGTCATTAGATGTAATTATTGCTCAGTCATATATACACGGTGCAATGATATATACAGTACATTATATACAGTGCATTTGTATCTGTACCTGCAATCTTGCATATTTCCAGGTGTTGTGTGTCTCTCTCTCTCCCTCTCTCTCTCTCTCTCTCTGTGGAGCGGCTCATTAGCACTCACTAGTCAAGGGCCATTATCTTTTCAGGTAGTGCAGTAGGGAGGTGAAGGCCAGCGTGAAGTTAAACTAACACTTATCTAATTACCCACAAACGGCAAACAAAGTGGATTCCTTCTGCTTGATCGCTCTAATCTGACAATGCACTTATAAACCACACAAGACACATTGTGCTTCACACATATCCAGTTAGATGAAATACTAATACTAAAGATTAAAGATGAAATTGTTGTTAGCATTTACTCATCATAATGCCATTCAAAACGGTATTATTTATTTATTTTTGAGGCAGTCTGCTAGTGTATGGTCATTTATACTGCCCCTAAAAGGCACCATAAAAGTCCTTTAAAATAGTCATGACTTCGTGATAGATTTATGTGAAGAAATTATACACTGATTTAAAACCTAGTAACCAACGTTTTTTGACATCAGCAACATCAAACCAAACGTGACATGTCAGACAGTTTTAATGAACAAGAGCAAATTAAGCTATCAAATGCAAATGAGAAGATATGCAGTGAATAAGGTAGTTTGTGTTGAAACCTATATTGAATATTTCAAAAGACATCATAATTAGCCTATTTTAAGGTGATAATATTAATATATACTATTATGTACTATTATATATATAGATAATATATACTTTTATGGTGATATTTTTGGCTTCTTTTTTATTGTAACTTTGCCACATAATTCACCATCCGCATTTATGGTATGGAAAAGTTTAGACAAAACGTAATTTTCTGTTTCATTGAAGAAATACACTATTTTGTAGCAAGCAAAGGACAAAATATCAATAATATAATTTTTGGGTGAATGATTCCACAAAAACGAACATATTTGATTTTAAGAAAGATTTGATTTGTTAATTTGAAATTCAAATCATCTTTATTTTATTATATAATCAAAAGCATTTCATAGAGGAACTGCAGTCCATAATGTTAAACCAATAAGCATATCTAGTTTTAGGCCGGATCATCTCCTATTTCTCCCTCCCGCGACAATTCATCCAAGAACATTTTTCGTTTCACGAGATGCATGATAATCGTAATAGCATCTTGACGTGCCACGATATTTAAATCTTGTAGTGTGTGCATGTTTGAGATCTGAGAGAAGACGATCAGTAAAGATTCTGTGTGCAATTATCAAAGTAAATAAATGCAGCAACCATTAGAATAAAAATAAACCATTTCCATGTTTCTTCGACGAAGAAGGCCTGGAGTCAATTATTCCTTACTCAACATATTTGTTAAAGACTGGACAAAAATCAACCAATTATACATGCAATTAAAGTGTATAATTAGCATCAACAATTTGAATTCTTAAAGAAGCAAAGCGGTTCTGAAAGGGCCATCAAACCCGTGTGCTCCAAATGACAGTAAAGCCATTTAGAGTTGGGAAAGAGGTCTTTTCTCGGGAGAAGCCGCGAGTATAGGGTAATTTGGAGGTATTGAGGGGGACGTGATCCTCTCCACCCCTCTCATACGCAGCTGCAAACAGGGTGTCAGTGCCTGGCGGGCCCCGGGGTCTGTGCGCGTGAGGCGGGTCCCCGTGTTTCTCAGCCCATCAGCTAATGGAGGAAGTTAATTGTGTTGGTTGTAAAGCCACCTGTCACGCCAGCCTTATTTCCATAGTAATAGGACGAGCACGGACAGCATGCCTCACACACACACACACACACACACACACACACACACACACACACACACACACACACACACACACACACACACACACACACACACACACACACACACACACACACACACACACACACACACACACACACACACACACACACACACACACACACACACACACACACACACACACAGCAATGAAAACAACATCTACAAATGCTGAGCTTGTCAGCCAGATCCAAAATAGCTGTAATTAAACCACACAATACAACCGTCAGAATCAACAAGGATAAACAGAACACATGTTGCCAAGTAAGCATAAAATGCAGGATTTCGTCTCCATCAGATCTTGTTTTCTATGTTAGTGACTTCGGCACAAGTTTGGCCAACAACAGCAGGAGAAGAGGAGGGCAGTTTCATACGCCATCTGTGTGTGTGTGAGCGTCCGCTCGTCTCATGGCCACAGGACTGCTGTGCTCGGGCTTCTTCAGGGATGAGAATTAACACATGCACACCTCACTTCTTTACACAAAACTATTTGCTTTCTTAATAATAATATTTTTGCTCTAAAGTGGCCTAAAAGTGTGATTTTTTTCAATAAGAGGAATAATAATTAGTCAAGTATTCAAATGTAAAAAAAAAGGGAAAAAAAAGGAGAAAAATCATGCATATTCTCCACTCTTGTTAACACTACATAAAAAATGACTTGATATTTTAAATATATATATATATTTTTTTAATAATAAAATGCAATACTTAAGTTAAAAATTTAGAGCTTGAGATTGGTAATACACACACACACACATATATATATATATATATATATAAGGCTGCATTTAGATGATCATGAATACAGTAAAAACAGTAATGTTGTGAAATATTATTACAATTTAAAAGGTAAAGGTTTCAGTTTGATTGTACTCTTCTCAATGGGTTTACGCTTTCAGAGCATGACAATGGACTTTATTAAAGAGAAACTATTTCTTTAAATGATCAAATAATTGTGGTTGGTGCGATATGACACTGGTGGGTGTGGCCATAAGATTTTATTTCCTAAATGATAAGATTGCTCACTAAATGTAAACAATTATTATTGTGACAGTTCCTGTTTTGTTTGTTACTACAGTTAACAGGAAATAAAATGCAAAGAATACAATGTTTAAAAACCACTTGTAAGGTGTTCAAATATTGCTGGCCCACTTTGGCTGAATGTGTTAGATAAAGTGGGATTCAGGTAAAGTGGGCGAACTTTAACCTTTAGTAATTATAGTCAAATTCATTCAATTAATTGACATTCGTTGATTATTTTATAGTTGACATGCATAATACTTTTTAGAAAACAGAAGTGAGTGGAAATACAGATCAGGAAATAAAGAGTAGAAAATAAGACGATGAGAGGAGCAAAATGTAAATGCAGAATATAAAGCTTTAAAATATGGACACAAGTTCATTAAAAGTGTTTAGAGAAAACAGTTTTTACAACATTACCATTTTAAATGTTCCACTTATTGAAGTTTTGTTAGCCTATTTGTTGTTGCATGTGTTATAGTCCCTTTTTTAATGTGTTGTAGAGTTCATTTTCTTCATATTCATATTTCTGAGTATTCTGATATTCAGATTTCATCAAATTTAATGTCAACACAACATTTACTATCAGTTGTTTTGAATTTTACACATGCTTTGAGTGAACTGATGAATTGCTTTTAGGTTTGTCAAATATGTTGTTGAATATGTTTGTTTAATAAATCATGTGTTTTTAATTCATATACAGCATAATTCTGATAAATCAGGGATGGCCCACTTTACCCGAAGGCCCACTTTAGCTGAAAAGAAATGTGTCGGACTCGGGAGAGCATGACCTCAAAATATTGATTGGTATATACCTTGCAAATAACACATTATATCAACTGTATTCACACTGAAATATTATATATATTATAAATAATAAGAAAATAAAAGAAAAAAACATCTAGGCTAGGTATCTAAATGACACATTTAACAAAAAGTGTCCTACTTTACCTGCATTCACTCTAATTTATTCTAATATGATGATTTACTCAAAACATATTTCTGATTATTATCGATGTTATGCTGCTTAATATTTTTGTGGAAAAAAATGTGTTTTTTCAGGCTTCTTTTGAAACGTTATAAATGTCTTTACTGTCACATTTCTACAATAAAAAATAATTTCGTTAAAAAAAAAATCTTTCTGACCCCGCAGACTCTTAAACAATAGTGTATATTTTACTAAAATCATATTTGAATGATGGTGTGAAGTGAACTAACTTTAAAATCGATTCGTTGACTGCCAGTTTGAATTGATTGATGGGAGTTGGTTGGATTGAGCTTTTGCTCCTGCAGTGTAACTCAGAAACGCTGGCGTGATTGTAGCGAAGGCTTTTTCTGAAACGAGAGAGACGGCAGAAACATTTATTTAAACAAACACAACGAAAGTGAATCCAGTCAGAATCAGAAAACAGACCTGAAACAAACACACACATAACACCCATCGAGAACAACAGCAGACAAAGAACTGTTGAAAAAAAATCAAATATCAAAACACACTTCAAAATAAGAGTCCTTAAACAGAAGACAGGGGGAACGAGACAAAAATATTGCAAGTCTTTAGGACACATTAAGGCCAAATAAAAGCACATTAAAATCATTGCATATTGTCATTATGAGGGTATGTGACTCATGACTCAATAAGTCATTATAAAATATTTTCACCATTTGCAAATTCATGTCCTGTTGATTGGCTTTGATTTCATGTCCTTGCAGTTGAGATTCAATATCACCTAAATATTCGCTCAAATATGTCACTGTTTTACTGTACAGCAGCAAAACATTTTAAAATGAATTGATACGCAATAATAAATCTTCTGAGGGGAAAACTGGCCTTGGCTAACAGAGGTTAGGACATGTTCACATTGTCCTCCTATTATATTACAGTATTGACTATCAACTGAGACAGACACACTTGGGACAGACCGATAAATATAAAGAAGTCCAAACTTTCTGAGCTCTTTATTGTAAGCAATATGATTATGCCATGTAGCTGTGTATTTAATTTGCCAACAGTCCGAATAGCTTTTTTCTCCCATATTTCTATTTGTACGCATTTAAAATGCTAATGCCCACTTTATTACGTGCTCTATCAAATGCAAATGTTTTGTTTTACTGCAGTAAAGTTGGGCTGACAAAGGCATTAGCATATCTTATGCCTCTCTCCTTTGCATGCGCTGGCGTGGAAATGCTATAAATTACATTAACAGACGCATTAGATAAACAAGCCCAAATGATGTCGCCGTTAAGACCTGCAGGAAGGTTGTTTGGGCAAATGAAGGAGTCTGGCTTTGCTAGCATATGGCGCACCAATTTTATCAAATCCACACCGTCTGAACATTAGCTGGAAGTGTCAGGCGAGGCTGGAACGGCCTAACAGTCGTCGTTTTAATAACAGTTTATGACAATGGATGAATCAGAAACTTCAAGAAGCTTAAAAACAACTTTTAATTGCTAGTGTTGACGGATACAGTGGTATTAGAATGATATATCATTTCTCAAAATCAGCTTTGAGCACTTACTTGATGTGATGAGTGATGAAACATTACTTTATACATTTAAACAATAAGTTACTTTAAAAAAAGGAATGCGTGTTACTTCAGTTTAATGAATTTGCTTAAACATTTTTGAAACTACTCAATTAAATTTCTATCTTTCACTTAGACATTTATGTGAACAGAAAAAAAAATAAAAGTGACAAAACAGCATTTCATAAAAAGAGATGTACAGTAGGTAATATAATTTGTAATGTTAAAGAGGACCTATTATGCCCTTTTACAAAGTCTTGATTTTATTTTTGGCCTCTGCTAGAACAAAAAACACATTATTTTCCTCATATTCTCCATTGTTGCGGCTCCTCTCTTCCCAATCTGTCAGTAACGCTCTGTTTACTTCCTGTCTCTATGAAGCCCCTCCTTCTGTAAAGCACACTGTGCTCTGATTGGTCGGCTGGAGCAGTGTGTTGTGATTGGTTAAGCTCTTTGAGTGTGTTTGGTAAATGTCCCTTTCCATAACCAGTTTAACACACTACTAACTAACTCAACCAGGCCCCGCCCCTTTATTCTGCGCATTGATTATTTAAATGAGGAATATTGTGACGTGTACGCGTTCCCGGAAGAAACTCAAGACTACACTCTAAAAAATGCTGGGTTGTTTCAACCCAAATTTGGGTCAAATATGGACAAACCCAAATGTTGGGTTAAAAATGTAATCAAAAAATGTACAGTTGAAAGTGAAAGTTGAAGTTGGGTTAACATTTTAAATTACATTTTAAACCCAACATTTGGGTTTTGCCATGTTTGACCCAAATTTGGGTTAAAACAACCCAGCATTGTTTAGAGTGTACAATGGAGGCGTTTCAGGAGTTCAGAAACACTGACACGTTTGATTTTCATGCTCAAACAGCAACTTTACACACTAAAGAGAGATGAACACTTTAAAAGTAACTTTCCCCAACAACATCGCTCACATTCATGAACGCAGCACTGATGGCGGCATTGGTAAAGGGCTGCTTTTACTGTATAAAGCTTATTAGGAAGACAGCACATGACCTACTGTAATTTTTAGGACGCCATCCATCCGCTCTTTATGGAGGCCTGAACATCCTCAGTCCTACTTCACACACATCATGGGCTGTAAGAAAACCTCAGTCCCAAACAGATGGCCTGCAGTCTCTGAGGACAAGCGGATACATGGCTGCTGTCCCGTCCCCTGCTGACACACACACACACACACACACACACACACACACACACACACACACACACACACACACACACACACACACACACACACACACACACACACACTGCTGTAGTGCCTGGCAGATTGCAGCACAGGACCCCCCCAAACCTCCCCATCTGCACCTAAAGACCCACATGCCCCGACAATGAGGTGGCCATGTCCCTGCCTGCACACAAGCAGAGGGCCAAGAGCCCGAGGAGGGGGAACACATTAACAAGCTATCTCAAACGCCTTATCCATAATGCATTGTCTGGGCCAATTTACATGGTGTGGAAACCTTCGGGGAGAAAGAGCCATCCATCACATTACTTTATTAGCTTTCCACCCCGTCTTACTCAGGCCAGCCTTTCACTTCTCTTTTCTTTTCTTTTCTTTTTTAGGACCTGTTTTGTCATGCTTGTACGGAGCACAACTGGCCCCATAAAGAACGTTAAACAGCTTAATTGTGAGGTTGTAAAAAAATAAATAAATTGCATGTACAAGAGTTTGAGTACGACAAAATATACACTGTAAAAACACTTTCTACTTCAGTATTTTTACATTTAATTCAATGTGTTGCTTGCCGTTTCTTTGTGAAATGTTTGTGGAAATTAGATCAAATTTTCTTCAGTGCATGTGAACGCAAATGTTTCGTAACACTTTAAGATAAGGTCTCATTTGTTAACATTAGTTTATGGATTTACTAACATGAATTTAATATTTGTTTCAGTATATAAACCTGTGTTCATTCAAGTTAAAATAAACTACAGTTGTTCATTGTTTGTTCAAGGTGCACTAACTAATGTTAACAAATACAACTTTTTATTAGCATTAGTAAATGTTGAAATTAACATTAAGATTAATAAATGCTGTAGAAGAATTGTTCATTCTTAGTTCATTTTACTAATGAAACCTTATTGTAAATGAAACCTTCATTTGCTGTTGCATTATTACAAAATGTGTGCTTTCTCAGTGTCGGCGCTGATGTTTGATTAATATTATTTTTATTAAAGGTACATTATGTAACTTTTGAGCCTCTAGTGGTAAAAAAACAAAACTACATGGATTTTGCAGAAGAACATTGTTTTACAGGTTGGGTTAGGTTTTCACAAATTCACATTTTTGTAGTTTACACAATAATTGTATCGTTTTAAAGAAAAAAAAAACGTTTGCGTCAAAAGTTTGCGTTTTCAGCGCGTTGTCGTGTAAATGAAGAGCCAAAGCGCATAAACAGTTTTTAGTTGAAAACGCTGTCGTGTAAACGAAACAAAACCCAGATCATCTCTTACAGAAACACAAGCAATTTCTGCTAACTAAAGTCAACAAATGTTAATAAATCCTGTAACAAATGTCTTGTTCATTGTTTGTTGATGTTTAACTTTAATTAATGGGACGTTATTGTAAAGTGCAACTACTTTGTCAGGCTCTGTCGGCCCCATAAACACTCTAAAAATGACCCAATATTGGGTCAAATATGGACAAACCCAAACGTTGGATTAAAAATGCAATTTAAAAATGTAACCCAATGGCTGGGGTTGTCCATATTTGACCCAAAATTGGGTTAAAACAACCCAGCATTTTTTAGAGTGAAGAGTTTAAAACTGATTCATTGTAAGGTTGTAAAACAGAGCGTGGTGAGTTATAGAGGAGGTGTACAACGGCGGAGGAATAAGACAACCCGTTCTCAACAAGAGCAGTCCAAATGAATTCCCCCATGAATCAATCAAATCAGCAGCAATTATGAGTGTGTGTGTGTGTGTGTGTGTGGGGTCAATGGACGGCTTGTTACATGAACCTGTGATCATGCTTTGACTACTAAACAGTCCTGTATGAGAGGCTGACAGACGAGAGCGTCTAATTACCTTCAAGTTTTGTCGGTTCAGTTCTTCTGAAAGAAACGCAAACACTACACATGTCAGGATTATCCTGCCAATCACAATTTGGTAACAATAGCGATGAAAACTTTTGGCTCAGTTTTTAAATATGTATGTGTGTATGGGTGGGCGATATGAACTAAATCTTATATCACGAGTAATTTTATTTCACGATAACAACATTACGATATAGTTATTCTTGCTCTAAATACGATTTTTGTGATATCAAAATTATGATACTATTGAAATTGTATAATTCTTGTAACCATTTTCAATATTACAAAAATCTATTACTAGAAAGTAAAAACTCTCACGCTTACTGAAGACAACTAAACTAATTACAAGCAGGAAAACAAACTAAAATAGAACAGAGAAACAAATGAAATAGAGCTAACTGAAAAACTCAACATGATCTCATGAAAATGATATTGTATTTATCGTGCAATTTATACACAAAAAATCGTTTTTACGTGCATATGATACGTACTGTAAACCCCTTGGGTGAGATTAGTGGTGTGGAGTACGTGTGTATTACACGTCATAAAGTGTGTATCATATGCACACGAAAACTGCGTATCATATGCATGTAAAAAAACTTTTTTTGTGTATAAATTGCACGATAAATACAATTCGTGCTATAGATACACACTTTTATGAGATCGGGCTGGAAAAACTCCAGAAATTAGAAATACTACATAAATTGTATAAAGTAATGAAATGTATAAAAAAAAACTGCATAATCTTCAATGTGTAAATTAAAGCAACACTAAGTAAGATTTTTTACCTTAAAATAATGTTTCCAAAATCGTATCAGTGGTTCATTAAGTCGTAACAGGGTGAAAGGCACTTCTGGATTCTGCTATAACCAAGCTATGTAAGATTGCCAGACCGGGTCGCGTTTCTGTAGTTCTAATGAGACATAAGAAAACTACAAATTTGACTTGCTTTACGTCAAGCGTTACAATAGTCATTATTTTGTTTTTCTTCGTTTCTGATGTCGCAATACATCATACTTTCATGAAATCATGCAACCTCTTGTCTGTGGACATCGTTCATTCCAAAGCCGGCGCTGGATAAACAGCGAGTGTGTGCGCGACAGTAGGATGCGGTAGGATAAATTATTTACGACAGCGGTAATGGACAATTCCACTTCCAACCTGTAGGGCGACCGCAGAGGAAAAGTTACTTGGTGTTGCTTTAAGTCTATTGGCGCTTTTCCACTGCATAGTACGGTACGGTTCGGTTCGGTACGGCTCACTTGTGGTGCTTTTCCACTGCATGGTCCGGTACGGTACGGCTCGCTTCGGCTCGCTTTAAATGGTACCTGGTCTGTTGAGGTTCCAAGCGTACCGTACCGGTACTAAAATGTGACGTAAAAACACTGCAGATCACTGATTGGTCAGACAGAATCGTCACTACCAGCGTCATTGGACACTAAACCCGCTAGATTTAAATAACCAGTAGACAACAGCCAACGCGGTAGCATCTGTTTTTTAAACTTTAAAAAGAAATGGCTGAATCGTGGTCAGTGGACGAGGTGCAGACGTTCCTCTCGTTGGTTGCCGAGGAGCGGATCCAGCAAGAGCTGGATGGGGCAAAACGGAATGAAAAAGTGTTCCAAGAAGTAGCTCAGCTCTTAGCCGCACACGGCTATCACCGGACCTACAAGTGTAGGGACAAAATAACGATCAGTCCCACCCACTTTGAAGAGGTACTTACTGCGGTGGAAAAGCAACCGAGCTAAAGTGAACCGAACCGTGCCGTACCGAGTCGAGTCGTACCACGCAGTGGAAAAGCGAAGCGAGCCGAACCGTTCCGCGCCGAGTCGAACCGTACCGAGCCGTACCAGCAGTGGAAAAGCGCCATATATCTATTCTTAATCGTAAAAGTGAGACACAAGTGATTCAGTCAAGAGCATTGAGAGATTTGCTCATTTGTGTTGTTTGATTAACATTAATGACTCAGACGGCAGCCGGTTTATTACACTGCTGTCACTTTAAGAGCGAATGCACTGATCCAATATACTGTTACACATGCGTTTTCTTTCTCAGCTGTTTACCTTCACTTTAGACATAAATGACTGTTTTCGAGGATAATTGCAAAGACGGGCATTTGACGAACTCAGTTCATTATTCACGCGCTCTCTTTCGCTGCTTATTGCGTGTTTAAAATCACTTGTTTTTAAACCGCAATGGTTAAAACGCACGAAAACGATAAGCTTTTCATGACGCCGCAGCACATCAACGTCACACGAGTGTAACCGCGACAGAGACGATAGTCCAATCTCTCTACTGGTTAATCGTTACCCGTATATATGTGTGAAATGACATATACTGTACTTTACTGAGTGGATAATACGAGTGGATAACACGGTTATAGTTACAGAGCCTTTCTAAACATTTGTCGTTGGCAGTGTTTAAAAGTATGATCCAAATACAACAACATTTAATTATAACCAATAAAATGCAATATAGCAATAAAATGTCATTTAATTTATTATATTTAATTTATTATTTTTGCAGTAGACCCCCCCCCCCCCCCCCCACACACACACACACACACACACACATTAAAATGACTTTTCACCCAAAACTGAATATATTGTGTGTTCATTTACTCACACTCGTGTGTTTCCTTCTTCTCGAACACACACACACACACACACACTGACAGCCTCCCTCACACTTCACTGCATCTCTTTCTCTCTACAGTGAAAGTGAACGGTGACTGACTGAGGTGTGTTTCATAAATCACAACCATATAGAAATGAGTCTTTCCCAATGCAATAAATAGCCTACTACAGATATACCTGATTATTCTGCGGTTCCACATTATTTACATTTTTAAATAGTGCCTTCTATAAAAGAAGAGGACAAAGTAACATTGATCATCTTTAAGAAATTGTAATTTCAGTAACTTGTGAATTGTATAAATTGTTATTGTTAATATGTTCTAAATGAGTCTGATTAGTATTATTATTATTAAAAATGCCATTTCTCTTCATGCAAGTGCAATAATGTAATGTATCTTAGTTTTTTTTTATTAAAACAAGACAGAAATCAATATTACAGTATCATTTAACAACATCTAAGCTCAAACTAGAGTTACATTTGCTAATCAAACAGCTAAAAATATTGTCTCCATCTTTCATCGCTGATGGGATTATTATTATGTTAGTCATCGGAGTATTTTCTCCTTTCTCAACCTCAAACAACTTCCGATTATGACAGCGATTGCTTTGAAAAAGTGCCAGTCTTATATTCTGTGCATCATAATAATAATGCTGGTGATTTTTCACTAGCATGCAGTGACGGGACGTCTGGTGCCCACCGTGAGCATAAACCCACAAAAGTGCCCGTTTGTTTAATTGTTGCACATCTCTGCACACCTCGCTAACTCATTACCGCCCGCAACCCAGACTTTACCCACAATCCATCTGAGCAGTGAGGACAGCACACATCATGCGGGCAGCCACTGAGAAACAGCTTTATAACTGTAATCATATATGTAGAGACGCTGCATTTGTGCCATACTGTACGATTAGCAAGACAAATAAGTAATAATTTGCTAATGACAACATTATGTTGAGTCAGTTTAGGGGCAATTAAAGTGAGTGATATTTACATATGCCTAATGAATCACCGTGCAGTGGCAGCTTCAGGAAACTCATGAATATTCATCCATGCATGCGCCAGCCCCGCCGCAGTTTATACACTGAATTATGGTTGATTTGCCCTTTTAAAAAATGAACATGGGCGCATCTCCCACAAGGAGCGAATGAACAATAAAGGCTGATTATAAAAATGTTTTAGTGGTAAACTGCCGGTGAGGAGACTAAAGGCTCGTTTTTATAGACTTCCCAGGCTTTCGTGCAACAAAAATAAAAGAATGAATTAAAAAAAAAGGCATGCGTGCGCGTTCGGGTCGAAGCACTGGGAGCAATCTGTGGCTTCTCTCCTGTTCAACTGGTTGGCATATCCATTAGAGAGGTCAACTATATCAGCGAGAGTTCACCCAGCAATCAGCTCGACACACAGCCTTCATCTGTCCTGTTTCCTCGTCTTTCAGCAGGTGCAGTGTTTCATATCCATACGCGGATGTTTTTGAGATGCAAAACGAGACCGTGTTCAGGGGGAGACGCAGCTTTCAGTTGTCTGATTCTTCACTGCAACTTCTGAATTCGCTAATTGGTCTCTATTAATGTGCGTTTTGAGTTGGGAAATGCAATTCCCTGGGTAGATTATTAATTGTAAATGCCAACATCTGCCGTCATGAAAGCGATGCGATCCTGCCCACTCTGACCTTTTGACCCTGATCTGTAATACTATGGAATTTTAAACATATAATAATTTACAATTAACAATAATTTAAACATATATTTTAACGTTTGAGAAAGAAAAAGAAAAAAAATTCTTGAACATTTTAAACATCTAGTCATATCTTTAATACATTTTCATTTTAATTTTGCAACTTTGCAAAATGTTAAAAAATATATGTTTAAATGATATGTTAAACCTAGTGTAGGAAGTAGCAAATGTAAATTATATTATTGAATTTTATTTGGTATGGAAAATGTACATTTAAATATATAAATACATTGCCATTTTGCATATTACATTTCAAATTTAAAAAATGGCTACCCATAAGCTTCCATATTAAACAAGTCGCTGTTTACTTTACGCTGGCGGGATCAGACCGTATTTAGGAAATGTTTGATGGTCTTAGTATTTTACCAATCTAATCTGTAACGCCGATTGCGAGTTTGTTTCAAATACTGTGACTATATACAATGAAGGCCGTTTTAAATATCCATACCGTTCATGGGGAGTCTAGTGTAGTGGGATCTTTTGAAAAATGTAATGATTTTTTTTATTAAAAATCCTCTAAATTCAGGCTCCTCAAGGTGAAAACCTGGATACATCAGGGAATTTTAAAACTGTGATTCTGGAAAAATCATGAAAATAAATACAATCCTTAGTCATAATCGCTATGAAAAAAAAAATTCTACTTCTATTTTCAAATAATGCTGAGAAGTAAAATATGTCACTACTCTTACAAATGAAGTCCTTAATTTTGAAGGACAGCAAAAGTCATGAAAAGATGTGGCAACCCTGAACATACTAAGATAAATACACTTGTTTGCTCTACATAAACATTATATCACTCCAGGTTATTGATCAGATATCATACACACTCAGAAATAATGGACACAAAAGCTCTCACTGTGTCTGTACCCTTTAAAAAGGTATCACTTTTGGTACCTTTAAGATACTAATATTCACTCTTTTTGGTGTACCTTTTGAAAGGGCACTGTCCCTGAGACAGCTTTTTTTGAGAGTCTATCCTAATATCCTATAAGCATGTCTCTAACCTAAACGCGCAACACTTTCCCTGACCTCTCATCTAAAGTAACTAGCATCTGCTTTCAGGCCGGAGGAGAAATCACTTCACTTCACACAGAGCATTGCTGACACCTTGTGGCTGAAAGGACTGGGATTTCCATTAGCTGAAGGTGCACTGGGTAGCTTTTTCCACTAGAAGAGCTTTAACAGTAAAGAAAAGATTAATACTTCAAAACTCTCCAAAAGATTAATACTTTATCCCCTGAAATACTACATCTGCCATGTTCTTTGTCCTTTAAGATGTGTGTGTTTTAACCTACTAACACTCCATCCAGGTCTCAGACAGTCACATGAGACCTACTGGGGTTCTGCAAGTAGATGTCCTGTAATACTGCATAATCCTGTCTCCTTGGACCCTACAGAGTTTCTAAAGGCTGAAACAACATATAGCCTAGGTGCCTGAAATTTTTTAAAATCGTCAAATGTCATAATTGCATTAATCTATCATGTTAAAACCGTGCCACCCACATTTTTGCAAACATGTAACATGTACAATTCACTGCAGTTTTCAGATTAAATGAACACTAGGTAGAAAACAAACTTTTACTCATTTTCACACAAATGATGCTTACAGGGACTCACAAGGCCACATTACCACGGGTGTCCATTATTTTTGTAATTATTTATCGTCAATTATTCCTTACTTGTAACACTTTGCTTATTCACCTTATGTTGCAACGTTTTTTTCCGTTAGTATGTGGGCACTTCCGAATCAATGAAAAAATCATTAAATAACTGGATAAATAACTAAATGCAGTAAATGGTCAAATAATTTGCGCTGCAATGTGTTTATGATTACAAAAATAAATTAAAATAATATGATAAATAATAACGGTTTTATTTTAAATATTTATTTTAAAAACGGATGAGACCAGAAGCCTCGAACCAATCAGGTAAGGTGAATTCTACAGGGCTGTTGAATGCTTGATTCTGATTGGTTGATGAACGTTCTCTAAAGTGTGCAGTTATTTTCCAAGTAAAGCACAGTTTAAAGGGGTCATATAATGGTACATGCACTTTTTCAAGTTGATTGTACTGAAATGTGTTTTGGAGGTGCCTGTACACATCATATAATGATAAAAATCCATCCAGTGTTTTTGTTTTAAACTCCTTATATGTTTTTTTTTCCCTGTCTCAAATTGAGCCGTTCGTTTTGTGACGTCAATAAAACGCCCCTCCCACGATTGTTGATTGACAGCAGTGTTTCAACAGAGACCCGCCCTGAGCCAGCTGTCATCATAGTCCGCCATTGTTAATATGCTGGAGCTGTCTATGAGCAGAATGGCGTCTAAGCGATTGTGGTGTTCTGTTCTTGGGTCTAATAACGAACACAGCAGTCATTTTAATGTTCCTAAATCCGAACCGCTGAAGACGCAGTGGCTGAGTTTGTTTTCGAAGGGAATATTCCCCACGAGCAACGTCAATGCTTTCATGTTTGCGCGAATCATTTCTCACCAGACTGCTTTATAAACGAGGGTCAGTATAAAGCTGGTTTTGCTAAGAAGCTGCTCCTGAAAAAAGAATCGTTACCAGCTATTCGTGTCCCTGCTGCTCCTCCAGAAGAAGTGAGTGTAAAGTTGAATTAACCTTTATATTAATCTTTGCAAATCGCGAAAAAAAGTTTTTCATGACCATTAGTTGTAACGTCAATCTGTCAATGAACTAACGTATACATCAGTAAACACATAGCGTTCGTACTCTACCCTGCCAGTACCTTACATACAAAAATAGATCAAAGTGGCATTACGTTAACCAACCATTCAGAAACGTCCTGTTCGAGCCTTAATTGTCGAACTTCTTCGCGGCTGTCATCTTGTTCCGGGTCTGACTCTGGTTTAAACTGATACGGTTGCACAGATGTGTCCTCAGAGACTCCCGCTGTCATTCTCTCTCCAAAATATACCCTCAACTGTTGTCAAGGCAACAGTTGTGTCGAAACGCCGCAGAACAGAGGGGCGGAGTCAGCGAAGCTCATTATCATTTAAAGGCATATGCACTGAAACGGCGTGCTGAAAACAGAGCTGATAAGCCTGACCAGCAGGGTTCGTACAAGGTGCTTAAAGTGCTTGAAGTACTTGAATTTGACTTTTTGAAATTTAAGTCCTGGAAAACCCTTAAAAACAGCCATATTTTTGAAGAGGTACTTGAAAAGTGCTTGAATTATTATAGGGATGCACCGATACCGAGCTCATGTACTCGTAAAAATGCTCCGATACCAATAACCGATAGGCCTACCAGGCAGCGTGTGAATAGTAACGCATAGCTGTGGTGCACGAGCTGATCATCAGAGAAAACCGCGCGCGCAGTGGATTGAGCGCAGCACAGACACGCGAGCTGGTCGAGCACATCTCTTTAAACAGACAACAGTGGAAGGTTTGTAGTTTAGTCGGATGTCAATGGCAAATAAAATAAAACAAGCATGTACTAGCTTATTATTAACGTTAACTGACGAGAGACAGCGCAGTTCTGTTGAATGCTCTTGATTGCTAAATCTTTCACTCAGCACGTGTTATTTGGATGATAACTAAATCAAGTAAAGTAAAACATGACCTGTTACCTGATTTATGTATAACGAGTGATTCCCTACATTATTACTGGACGTTTGCAGTCAATAAGTTTCATGAACGCAAACATCCAAAGCGCGCACCCCGGAAACCAGCGTGTCAGCGCGCGAATACTGAATTGAATTGTCTTTCACGTCTTGCGCTTGTGCTGAGGAATTCACACAAAATTATGTAAAAATGCCCATATTTGCGAGTATCCTAGTAAACAAAGTCAGGTATATCAAGTGAACGTAGCCATGGGGTCTGTGCGTTCGGTCTTAAAGGGGCAGCACTTCAATAAACCCACTGCTGTTTTAATGTTAATCAAACAATGAATGGACAAATTACTCACTGCTCTTGACTAAATAGTCTACCCTTTTCAACTTTCAAAAGATCCATCTATATTTAATTTATCCAGTAATTTGTAGCCTCTCTTTGTTCTATTGTATTTATTTGTAAGTTGATTATTCGTTCTTATTTTGTTGCTGACTGCTTACCTTTTAATAATGTTTTAAATTCACATTAATTAGGGTGGCAGTTTTTGTTGTAGTATCAAAATTGGATTAAATAATTTATATTTCACTGGTGTCTAAACATTTGTACCACTGACCCAATTCTCAGCACTGACATTTCTGGAGCTGCTCTAGTCTAAATATAAGCTGTGCTATTCAATGAAATATAAAATATGATAGAGCAATAGAATGTACAGTAACAAAAGCTCATACAATGCATTTTAGCAGGCTTAATTAAGCATGCAAATAATTGAAAGAAATATATATTTGATGAACAAATTAAGCCAACTAATATGATTATTAGGCCTACTAATACATTTAAAAATTACAAATGCAGTGAAAATTCAGGGATCGGTTACAGTATCGGTATCTCGTTCTGCAAAAAGTGGTATCGGTCCATCCCTAATTCAAAATATTGTGAATTTTTTTGTTGTTTTTTTTGTCGTTGAAAAAATAAAAAAAATTTCACGCTAAATCAACGCTGCAGCCCGTCTGAGATATAGAGCTATTTCTCATGGCTATGAGCATGATATTAAGTATATGATAAGTATATAATACAACTTTCATTCTTCAGGTCAATCATATATATTAATGGGGGGAAAATCAGTTTCAATATCCTTTCAATGGTTAAGGCGATTTCCCATGCCTGACAGCGCTGGTCAATGGTTTCACCTCTCTGAATTGAAAAATCAATAAGTAAAAATAATAATCAAGATGTTGTTTGATAAGTGCCGATTGAAGTCCTTGAAATCCAAAAAAGTAGTGCTTGAAAAGTCCTTGAAAGTCCTGGAATTTCATTTGACAGAGTCTGTACGAACCCTGGACCAGGTAAAATTGGTGTTTTCTTAAAATACTAATGAGAATTTTTAATAAAAGTATATTACAAAGTTTTCATTTAGACCCTAAACATTCATATTAACTTGTACAAAAATGGCATTATATGACCCCTTTAAGCAGGAGCTCGTTCAAGCTCAAACAGGGGCACAACGTTTTGCTTCGGTTTCCGGGTTGAACACGTTTACTGGAAACTATGTGCAACGGGGATTGAGATAAGTTTTCTCTTGTTTGCTGGGTGTGTCAAAAATGTCAGCCTCAGCAGCAACATGTATAACCCACGCAGTATTAAAGAGACAGCTCGCACAATGGGTCCAAGTAAAGTCGTTTCCAAATGTGTTTGCTGATACTCGGTATACGCAACAATTTAAGATATATTTGTCTAAGAGTTTTATAGTAAAAATATAGCATATCAACATTGATCAGCAATGATGATAAGCCTAATACTTACAATAAAATTAATAAGGGAATATAGCCTAGATTTGAACACAGTCTCAGAGGTAAGAAGTGGATTATCCTTCACCTGAAATGTTTGTCTTTTCATCATGAAATGCGAGAAAAATGTTGGGTCACAATAATTAGGAACAACAGTTTCTATCACAGAATTGCAGTCCAGCAATAATTATGTTCATCCTAAATATAAGCAAAGGTTACCATATTTTATTTTGAACCAAAATAGCACCATTAAATGTTGAAAGTGTGAAAACATACTTTTTATGTTGCTTGAGTAAAATCTGTGTCATAATGAAACACCCCTCTCCTGAAAATGGTCTGAGTAGGCTATTTTTTGTTGTACGTAACGCGACGTCAAAACGCCAGTGCTTCGCGCCAGTTCGCGGTCAGCTGCGCACGTGACCTGAAAAAATTTATAGCTAAAGTTGGAGTAAATTTCCTTGCTATGCCGGGGCCTGCACATAAATCAGGGTGCCAGAAAAGAAAGAAGAAGAAAAAGAGGGAGCTGGCAAGGGCTTTAGACCCAAATAATAATGTATTGACCAACTTTTTTCAGTCAGCTCAGAAAGCTTGTCCCAGTCAGGCGAACGATAGCCAGGAGGCTAATGTAACAGCTAATGACTTTAAAGACATTATAAAGGACTTTGCATCCAGAAATACAAGGAAGAAGGCTGTATAAGAGGCAAAGATGATACCATAAGGTAAGAAACCTCATTTCCTTCTGAGAAATGTGTAAGTGTAGCAGATCGTGGTGTGGGTGTGGGTTTGTGTGTGTAGGCTACCTATGTAGCCCCTATCACTGAGTAAGTCTCTCTCAGTTAAATGTATGTGTTAATGTAAGAGAGAGAGAGAGAGAGAGAGAGAGAGAGAGAGAGAGAGAGACTTTTGACTTTTTTGACTTTTTAAAGCAATTTATTCCATCATTAAAAAAAAACTTTTTTAACATCTAAAAACACATAATTTTTATCAAAACATTACCATTTAAAAAAGAGATCTTCCCCTTCTATAAAAATTAAACTTTTGTTTACACACCATTTCTTCTCAAACATTAGGAGATTACAATGCATTTTATTAAATTCATATTCTAATCTTACCCTGGATTCAACCAAGGCCTTAAATAGATTAACCATATTAACTTTTTGTCCTTCCATTTCAATTCTATAAGCTTTCCAAATGGCTAATTTTGCTTGACCAACCAAAAAATTAGAAAAAGTACAGATTTCCCACTTATCGCGAGAATACTTACAACCAAAAATAAACACTGTTTTTGAAAAAATTATTCCTAAACTGCTCAAAATTCTATCCAAAACATTAAAAAGTGGAGTTAATTTACAACATTCACAGAAAACATGAAAAACTGTGTCAAGTTCATTGCACAAAGTCCAAAAAGAAGAATCTGAATATTCACATTTAAACAAAAAAACTTTTGTTGGTAATGCACAATGCAAAATCCGCCACTGTAAATCACCAGACCTTTTTGGTAGGGGGTTTTTATACAGTAACCGCCATGAAGGTGATTTATTCTCTGTCAATGAGAGATGAGATCTCCATTTTGTATCTCTCCTCTCTCTTAATTGTCCAGCAAAGAAAGACTTTACACAAACGTTATATAAATTTTGCTTGTTCACATCAGAAAAAGGAAGGCTTTGTAAACCTTTAAAAGAGAGCAACAAGTTCACATTATCGTCATCATCATTCTCATGTTGGTCTACCTGTGGTGTTATATACACTTCAGGAAAAAGAACTTCTGAATAATTATTACCAGACATAAAATTGGTTATATATTCCCACAAAGACGTAGGAAAAGATGTTTTCAAATTCTTCAATATATTCCCAACAATTCTCTCTGATCTACCTCCAATCTTTATAGTTAAATGTTGTACTGAAACCCACTCTCTATCAGTCAAATCAATCAAATCTCCAACTTTAGTTACACCAACTAAACCAAAGCTAGAAAAATCAATGCTAGGCATAAAAGTATGGGAAAACCAGGGATTGTGAAAAAGTGGTTCATTAAAGCCGAAATGTTCTTTTCGCTCCGACTTAAAATAACTCCAAGCTTCAAACACAGATCCATAAAACTTGATCTTAAACATATCCTTTACAACATTAACAGAGCTCAGAAATATGTGTTTATCAAAACCGATCTTGTTTTTCTCTCGTAGAATGGCAAGACCAAAACTTATCCATGGTACAGAGTCAGAAGAGTAAAGCAGTTTTTGTGCAGTCTGTAACCTCATGGCTTTCACTTTAGAGGCTAGATGAATTAGTCCTTGACCGCCCTCAATAACTGGAAGGCACAGAACTCCTGGAGGGAGCCAATAATGGCCTCCCCAAAAAAAGTCAACAAAGGCTTTTTGAAGTTGCAATAAGAGCTCTTTGGAAGGGTCCAACACTGTTAGACGATGCCACAGCATTGAGGCGGCTAGATTGTTCACTACTAACACTCTGCCTCTGTAAGAAAGCTGAGCTTGAATCCATTTCCATCTCTGGAGCTTGCCTGTTACTTTTTCTAGAAGTCCTTCCCAATTCTTTCCCATAAACTGTTCAGTCCCAAAAAACAGTCCAAGTATCTTTACACCTTCTTTATTCCAAAGGCACTGATGTGGAAGTTGCGGTAGATTCTGATTCAACCAATGATCTAATAATAAAGTGTCTGTTTTTTCCCAATTGACACGTGCCGAAGAAGCACTCTCATAGATGTTGAGGCATGAGATTAGATGTTTAACATCATCTTCAGATCTAATGATCACTGTGATGTCGTCAGCATAAGCTGTTAGTTTAACTGATGGAGTATTCGAGAGGCAAGATGATGGAACCGTCAATCCTTGCAGCTTCTCCCTCAACATCCTCAACATTGGTTCAATGGAAATTGTGTACAAGAGGCCAGATAAACTACAACCTTGTCTCACTCCTCTATGTACAGAAAAAGGTCTTGTCAGAATTCCATTAATTTTCAACATGCTATAAACATCTTCATACAGAAGTCTAATCCATGAAGTAAACTGCTTTCCAAAGCCAAAGCCTTCAAGTATTTTGAACAGATATTCATGGTCAACTTTATCGAAGGCCTTCTCCTGGTCCAAACAGACAAGACCAAGATCAAACTTATGCAGTTCGGTTAAATACAACATGTCCCGCACAAGAAAAAGATTGTCAAATATAGACCGCTTTGGTACACAATAGGACTGATCTTCGTGAATAATGGATGCTAAAAATTCCTTGAGACGATTTGTCAGAGCTTTAGATAATATTTTATAATCAGTTCCCAAAAGAGAAACTGGTCGCCAGTTCTTTAATAGGCCAAGATCTCCTTTCTTGGGTAAGAGAGTGATTACAGCTCTTCTGCAACTCAGGGGTAAGATTTTTGATTCAAAACTTTCACAAAATACAGCATACAGATCCTGTCCGATGAGGGACCAGAAGGCTTTGTAGAACCAGACATGGGCAGTATTTCAATTATATGTATTTTAAATACGTATTTAATTACTTTAGTGTATTTTGTAATTTGTATTTTGCAGGTGTGGAAAAAATAAAATGTAGTTTGTAACAAAATATTTTGAGTGAGTGTATTTGGAGTATTTCAAATACTTAAATACTTAAGAAAAATCACCATAGTAAATGATTTTGCCATATTTTCGGTCTGATGTTGGCAATGGCAATGTCCAGGTTAGATGCACGAAAATCACGTGACACCCTGTAGCCCGGGCTCCCTCCAAGAAGTGAATGAGTTTTGAACACAGGAGAAGAAGTGGCGCTGCTCCTCTTAAAAACGGCATTGATTAAGGTAAAGTGTTTTGTGAAAAATATGAGTCTACACACACACATATTGCACACTGAACGGCATTATAGAGAAAATAATTGTGCCTTATGAGATCAATGCACTGTGTTGTCATTCATAAAAGGACATCATAGGCCCTACCTATTATTATGAGACAGCGCGTCTGTCGTAACTCCACTGAAATCTCCATGCTAAGCAAGCGTTCACAATATAACATCCATCTGCAGTTTTTACACGTTTTTAAACGCATTACATATGAGAAATATTGATATTGATTTTGTATAAAATAATCATCAATCCTATTGTTTTTCAGTAATTGCGCACGCGGCGCGATTCTACTATGGAAAAGGCATACGCGGTCAGGGCAGTTAGAGTCTCGTGTGTAAAACAAACCCACACATATTATGATGATTAATATGATTAATCATATATATTATGATTAAAATTGGAATTTTGATTTTGTGACGAAAATTCTCGGTCTGTTATTTTTCCCCCCTGGGGTACTAGCCTATCCCCAACATTTTCTGCAGTAACGTTAGTTCTCCACTGACCTGAGCTAATGAGCTGATTACCTAGTGAGGTAGGGGTCTCGGGAGAATAATATATATAACACTCTCAAAATCTATTTTAAAGGTCAGACTATAGGCCTACTGTAGTAGGCTCAAAGGCATTAATTTAATGTTCATTCAGTAAAGCAATATGGTGTGCATTTTCCTGTATTAATTATGAAGAAGTAATTGATTTAAAGTGAATAAATTTCATTCTGGCTAAATGTTTTATTAATAGAGCTTATTCTTTGGTGTGTAGTAATTTGAGTTATGGCTGTGTAAATTGCAACTGATAATCTAATAATAATATTATTTACCATTTAGTTTGAAATGCAAGACATCCGAGATGAGTGAAGATCACAACCCACCAGAACTGTGCCAGGCTGCCACAGCAACAGATGAAGGTACCACAGGGATAAAGTGTGCCATATTGGATGGGACATTCTTCAAAATTGTATCTCAAATTCCAAGTGGAAAGATAGAAGCTGAGTGTCAGCTGTGCACAACCAAAAAAGTAATCATATGTGGCTCGCATCAAGCAACATCAAACTTTAAGACACATTTGAGACGGAAGCATCCTGAGAAATTAAGGGAATTTGACGATTACAAAAAGGAATGTACCGGTGGACAACAAAAGAGAGCCAAAACATCGTTGACACAGACTACTCTGTTTGGTCACGTTGGCCTATCAGTACCACAACGTAAAATTGACTCCCTTGTGACATCCTTTATTGTCAAAGGAATGTACCCATTAGCCACGGTTGAACAGAAAGAATTTACAGACTTAGTGCAGGGACTTTGCTCAGGTGCTGGTGTCATGTCCAGAAGAACTCTCCGAAGACGAATTGATGATGAATTTACTGCAAAGACAACAAACCTGAAGGAGACACTTAAAAACATAAAGCATGTTTGTGCAACTGCTGATATCTGGTCAACAAAAAAGACCAGTTATATGGGTGTAACTGTACACTGGATACATAGAGATACACTTGAAAGAGAATCAGCTGCTCTTGCGTGCAGACGCTTTCCCAGCCCTCATACATACAGCCGTATAGCAGAGCTTTTGGAGGAAATTCACACAGAGTATGGACTGACTACAGAAGTTATTGTGGCTACAGTTACTGATAATGCCTCCAACTTCGTAAAGGCGTTTGAAGAGTTCAATATCTGTGTATCGGATGGACAAGATGAAATTGAAGAGCAGGAACTTGATCTGTCCTACGTCATCATAGATCCCGAAGAAGAAGAAACGTCAGGGTGTTCTATCATTTTACCACCTCACATCAGGTGTGCCACACACACACTGAGTTTGGTCTCAACAACTGATGCTAAGAAATCAATCAAAGAGAATCCAACTCTCTCTAGACTGAATCACTCAACCATGGCAAAGTGCTCAGCCCTATGGACTGCATCTGGCAGACCAAAGAGTGCTGAGATGCTAAGCCAACTGATTGACCAGCAACTCAAGACACCCTGCATTTGCAGGTGGAATTCTCTGTATGACTGCTTGAGTCAGTTGGCATGTCTTCGTGAGAAGCTTCCTGATATCATGACTGCCTTGCAACTTCCATTATTCAGAGAAGTGGAACTTGACTTCATTGAGGAATATTGCAGAGTGTTGAAGCCTATTGCCATTTCTATAGATCGTCTTCAAGGGCAAAATGCATGTTTCTATGGTGAGCTTTTACCCACTCTCTTTGCTGTCCAAGCTAAATTACAAGACCTGCAATCCTGTCCCGAATTTTTGTATATACTTTTTTATATATAAGGCACTTAAATGCTTATTTCTAAAGACTTATGGGAACAGACTGTATTACTTAGTTTGGTCTAAGCAGTGATTAAATTATGATTTATTATGTGGGTTCTCCCTAGGGGGGTCCGGGGGTATGCTCCCCCGGGAATTTTTTTTGAAAAATAAACCATTAAATGGCACTTTCTGGAGAGTTTTGTGCAAAGAAATTGAGAAAATGAGTCTTACATGATATGTGAAAAACTGCAAGGTAAAGAGCATATACTTTGCATTGTTGTAGTATCAACAGGTATTAGGACATTTAGCATTTACATACATTACTGTTAATCAGTCATGTACTGATTAACTAAAAATTAAAAACTCAAATAAATGGTTGATTTAATTTCCATCAACCACCTAGCTTACCCCCCAAGGATTGAAAAATAAAATCAATCTATACTTGTGGAAAGGTTCCTTGGTAGCTAAGGTCTAGCAAGTCTTATATTTCTGTAATTCACACAGATCAAACACAAATATGCTGCCTGAATAGATTGCTAGTTTGTTTTGAGTAGCCAGTTAGCAGTTCTCTTGGCAGTTTGCTGATAATCCGGTGTCTGAAGTAAAATGCTCAAAACATCTCCTGAGAAAAATCACATGGCCAACCTAGTCTTGGTCATTTAATTTAGATTTAGTCTTATTTTCCTTACCTTGTCATTTAAGGCCAGGGCACTTTATGTACATTTCTGGAACTTTTGCACGCTTCCACATCCCGCGCAACTAGGATCTCCCAGGAACACTCATTATTGCTGCGTACATTTATCCGTGTCACATAGATGCGCATGCGCGAGCGGTGCGCGATCATGGTCGACTGACAACGAGATTAGCAGCTGAAGAATTCGGCCGTTTTTTAAAATTGAATTATGTATTTAAAAGTTGCCGAATGGATTCATTTGGAGACTCCGAAATCGGCAGAGATAGGCAGGCAATGCAAAACAAAATCTTACATTGGGAAATAGTGGGGGGGACAAAACTTCGATTTTGAAATGTGGGGGGGACATGTATAATGGCTCCTACGCCCCTGCTACAGTAACACATCCATTTTTCAAGATGAGGTGGTTGCCTTTGAGACTAGCATGTGAGAAGAAGAGAATACATCAACTCATTCTGCACGCAGCTGAAGAGCTTGGTCTTCTGTCAGAGAGTGATGATGCAGCAACAAGCTCAAGCACCACTGAGGAGAATGAAGATGAATTCTTTGTCTTCTCTGATCAAGGTAAGGAGAAAATGTATCCACTTCAGAAGGCTTGTAGCAAACAGCAATTTCAGGTGTTAATCATTAAATGAGGAGTTATTCATATGTCATATTGTTACCTTGTGAGTATGAAAGTATATGAATAACAATGTTTGTTTTTTCTGATTCTATTGTCTTCACTCTCAACAGGAATCGACAATCAGATGAAGACAGATGTCTTACCAAGCCACAGCAAAGCAGAGTTAGAGACCCTTCACTTCCTGGAGGACCTCAGAAAGGACCTGGCTTCACTGGACTCGTATCCACTAATCAAGCTGCTCTTCGTGAGATTCAACACCACTCTGCCATCATCAGCCCCAGTTGAGCGTCTTTTTTCTTTTGCAGGCATGGTCTACCGCCCTCATAGAAGGGGATTAACTCCTGAATTATTGGAGAAGTTGGTTGTACTTAAAAACAACTAGCTGACTAAATGACAATGGTTTAGTTTTCTCTTTTGTAGCATAGTTGTGTTATTGCTACTATTTCTGTTATTGACCTTTCAATAAAGTTCCTCATTAAAGCTGTTAGTGCACATAACATAAATATAGATTTATGGCTGTTTCCCCTCCCTTAGCCAGCGGTGAGGAAATGTCTCTCTACGCTTATTCAAGCCTTAAGGCACGAGTAGGGATCTAGTTCAGGCCATCTAGAGATTTAGTGAAATGCCCATACTTTTTTATTTTGCTACTTCGCCATTTTGAATTTACACATTTCTCATATTTGTGTTATTGCTACTATTTGTGTTATTGACCTTTCAGTAATAATAAAAAAAAGACTTAAGATTATTGTGGGAGTATTTTTGTATTTTCAAAATACTAATTACTTGTATTTTATTTAAATACATTTTTCACATCAGTATTTTGTATTTTATTTTGTTACATTTCATGAGCCAGTATTTGTATTTTGTAACAAAATAGTTTTTGATGTATTTGTGCCCACCTCTGTGTAGAACTCAGAGGTCAAACCATCTAACCCTGGAGATTTTCCTGAGGATTGCTGCTGAACAGCCTCAGTTAGCTCGTGAAATGACAAGGCCTTGTCTAATTCAGCTTTATCTTCTTTTTTAAGATGTGGAAGTCCATCTAAAAGCTGATTTGTTGCTTCAAGGTCACAAGGTTGTGCTGTATATAAATCCTCATAAAAGAGTAAAGTTTGTGAAATTATTTCTATCTTTTCCATTATTTCTTTTCCATTTGGCAATTTAAGATAATTTATATTTTTCTTCTCTCTAATATTCCTCTCCAATGAAAAAAAGAAAGTTGTTGAAGAATCCATGATGTTTAGCTGAAGATATTTTCCCCGTATCGATGCGCAGTGACTTCTTTCTTCATACAAATTCTTTAAAATCAAATTGTACTCTTTAAGCAGTTTTGCAGTTTCTGTCTCTTCACCATCACTGATGGAACTGCTTAACTGGAGAATTTGCTCTTCCAAGAACAGGACCTTTTCTTTCAGCTCCATCATACGGCTTCTTGTATATTGCTGACAAAAGAGCTGGATCTGTACTTTTCCAGTATCCCACCACTGGCCTAAATTTTTATACTGTAACTTTCTCTCTCTCCACTCTCTCCAAAACAAAGTAAAAAATTGTACAAAAGACTTATCTTGCAATAATCTATTGTTAAAACGCCAAATATGATGGTGGGAAGTGCTCTGTTTTATGGTCATAGTTACCACAATATAATGATGATCAGAAAATGATGTTGGCAAAATTTTACTATTAAAAAACCTTCCTCTATTATTCTTTTGAACGTAAAATCTATCAAGTCTTGCACCAGAGACTGTGTTCGAATTAATTTTCAGCCATGTATATTGTCTATCTCTAGGGAAGGCTTCTCTCCAAACGTCTACAAGGTTGTGAAAACGAATAACAGTTTTGAGAGTTTCAGACGAATTGAGATTAGGTTCAACATGGTTCCGATCCATAGTATAATCAAGAGTACAATTAAAATCACCAGCTAAAATTATTATTCTATTATTTGGAATTTTTGAAATAACATTTTTTAATTTTTTGAAAAAAGAAACTCTTTCTACACCGTCATTAGGAGCATAAATGTTAATAAGAGAAAAAAATAACTCAAATAACTTAAATTCTATAATTTGCATTCTGCCAGGTATAACTTCTTCAGCTCTGCTATCTTGTACTTGTACATCTGAAGAAATAAGAACTGCTACACCGGCACTAACGTTTGAACCATGGCTAAGGAAAGTTTTACCTTTCCACTCACTTAGCCATTGCACCTGATTATTCAAATCTGTGTGTGTTTCTTGCAGAAAAACGATACCAGATTTTTTCCAATTAAAAAAATCAAACAAAGCACACCTTTTTTCAGCACCACGACACCCATTAACATTCAAAGATCCAAAGTTTAAGGATGCCATGACGCTGACTATTAATAAAGAGACAAAAAGCGTCCAAACACAGGCTATAAATTCTCTTCTCTCCATTTAAAAAAAAAGAAAAGAATATTCAAACCTTCTTTACATTACGGTTTACCGTGTTTTTTACCTTTGTTATTATTTTCTTAAGGCGATAACGCTTCCGTCTACTTAATTCCTCAACGGTTGCTTTGTTCATTGCCATTTTACATGACACCAAAAATTGCTTCAAATCAGGGAAAAACGTCTCTATTTGTGGTTTACGAGCTCCCTTAGTACTATCTAGAAAGTCACTGATTTGCTTTACTGTGTACAATCTAGCGCCAAGCGACTCCGATCTCTCAGCATCATCTACATCAGAAGGACTATCTATACTCTCAAGATCCTGATCTGAATCATTTTCAGAAATAGCATATCCTGAACTCACATTGGACATCTGGGTACAGCTTTCTTCCTCAGCTTCCTCTCTTTCACCTTCTGTTTTATCATCTTCTATAACTGTTTGCCCTTTTTCTGATTGTTTGTCCTCTTCATTTACAATCAGAGTAGATTTTTCTACACTTGCTAGATTTACAATCTCCTCACCCGTATCCTGATTTTCTACGTCTCTTCCTACATCAGTGTTTTCTTTAGGTGCTGTTTCAACAGCAGGAACAAGAACATTATTTTGTTCAACGTGTTGCTCAATTATTTGCGGATTAGATGACTTATCTGTTTGTTTATTTGGACATGTTTGCCTAACATGCCCGTGTTCTCCGCACGCAAAACACCGCATGTGATCCGAGCTAATAAAGATTGTATAATCTTTGCCTTCGTTTTTGAGTTTCACTGCTAAATTGAGCGGATCTTGTTGCTCATTCAATATCATGTACGTAAAGCGTCTAAAAGACATAACGTGCTTGATATTCGGATTTTTCAGACCCAGCGGAATCATTTTTATAGGTGCTGTTAATCTGCCATATCTTTCAAGAACGCTTTGAATGGTTTCGTTCTTTATGAACGGAGGAACGTTCGATAGTACGATTTTCTTAGATGGACTCGATAACGGCAGTACTGGCACAAACGTATCATTAATCGTCATTCCGCGTTCAACCAAACCATCAACCATCTGGACATTGGCAAGAAAAACAACAACAGCTTTGTTCATCCTTGAAGCTGACTTGATATTTAACCCACCAACCTGTTCGCTGACTGCAACCACCACATCTTCCACAGATATTGAATCATCAGGTGTGCATTTCAAACCGTGTCTAAGAGTCAAGCGTGAGAAATCTCCGCTTGACCCCATTTTCCTAGGTTTGCCGACCTCAGTCGGCGTTCAAAAATAAGTTTGTTAAATAAACTAAACTCTTTTACGAAAATCTTATAAAAAGAAAACGAAAAACAAGATTAAAGTTAACAAACTCTCATGTGCTCCTGAACTCTAATTCTTCCCACTACCCACAATCCCTAGCGAGAGAGAGAGAGAGAGAGAGAGAGAGAGAGAGAGAGAGAGAGAGAGAGAGAGAGAGAGAGAGAGAGAGAGAGAGAGAGAGAGAGAGAGAGCATGATATGAGTAGCCTATAGCAGATTTTGGGAGGGCCCATTCACTGGACCTTTTCAGGGGCCCAGTCATTTCTGTGGGTGGGCCTGAGAGTATGGGTTCCTCCAGGAGCTCTCCACCTCAGGCGACCACCAAAAATCGCTCGTCCAAACGGCCGTTTCTCACACACCTGAGTAAAGTTCAACCTGTCCGTGCATGGGCCATTACATCAAGCAACTTATCACACTATCATCAGTATCAGTAATTCCACTCTTCAAACTCTCTCTCTCTCCCGGCGTGATTGTTGGGTGCTGAGTGGAGGATGTGAGTGTGGGTGGATTTACCTGAGTGAATCATTTTCTCTATTTTTCTTGCTATTTTTGTTGTGGTGGTGTTTTCTTGGGTGGAGGGTTCGTCTTTATTTATTTGTATTTTTCTTTGTTTTTGACCTTTTGGGCCTCGTGCTACCTGTTTTATCAGGGAAACATGACGGCCCAAAATGTGCAGACTTTGGGTTCACTCACGCGGCGCCATGCAGTTATGGTGTGTTCACACCGAACGCGAATAGAGCATCAAATACGCGTCTATCGCGTCTAGTTAGACGCTTGAACATTCGCTCGAGTTCAAATTTTTTTAACTTGCGAGGAAGACATTCGCGGCAAACGCGTCGCCCAATTCGCATCATTCGCAACGCCCGGCGCGAATGATGCGTCTATTCGCGTCTTTGCATTGACTTTGTATGTAATCTACTCGCGCAAATAATTAAATTCGCGTTCGGTGTGAACACACCATTAAAGTGGCGTCCGCGGCAGGCGTTGAGGAATCTTGCATGGCTGTTGGAGTAGTTGTGGGGCACGAGTGTATTGTATCTGCCTCTAAAATGAATAATGCCATGGTGATTTTCCTCAACAGTATCGAAAAGGCAAATGAATTAGTTGAACACGGGATCATGATCGGCGATGAGTTTGTCACTGTGCTTCCCCTCTTACTACCATCAAAAAGAGTTACTCTATCCAATGTTCCCACTTTTCTTAGTGATGAAATATTAACTCAGACGTTGTCTCGTTTCGGAAAACTGGTATCCCCAATCAAAAAGATTGCGATCAGTAGTGAATCACCTCTCTTGAAACACGTTGTTTCTTTTAGGCGTTTCGCCTATAGGCTATGATTGTTAAAGATGATGCCGAGTTAGAATTTTTACTCAATTTTCGAGTTGATGGATTTGAGTACGTGATATTTGTTACAACCGCGAAATCAAAGTGTTTCGGTTGTGGCAAATCAGGACATCTAATTCGAAATTGTCCGGATAAATTACAGTTTTTTACAATTGCTATGACAGATTTTTCAATACTTTTAACAATTTTCCAAAACTCTTAACACAGTTAGCTATACATCCGTCTGTGTAAGCTATACTATTAACACATTTCTTGTTGCTTTAAATTAACACAAAATGCATACAATTAACACAAATTTAAAATGCTTGAACTTCTTTTACACACAACCAAAACAATGGATTTTTACTATAAATTTACCAATGCTTTAACACCGTATGTCAGAACAGATAACACCATGTTCTAAACCTAACCTTACAGGCTAAAGTCAAGGTAAACAGCTGCTTATATTCTGAATTGAAACACAAATATGTCCCCTGTATTTTATTCTCTTGTTACTGAGAAACAGCTGAATAGTGCAAATATGGGACAATGTGGCATTTCACAGTTCCAGTGCGGTCACGGCCTGGTTTGATCCCATCGGAGGATGATGTCCATTTTCCTTGCCCATTACTCCCCTTTCCCTTTCTTAGCCTGGAGATGGAAGGTTTTTGACCATCGTCCACAGGACCAAATGTCCCTCCTGGATGCAATGGATGCTGCATGCCAAAGCATCCCAGCTGAACACCTCCAGGGGAGGATAAGCCTTACCTGAGAAGTGTGATGCGGATGAGAACTTGTGGCCAAATGGAGAAGACCGGGATGATTAGAAGATGGCTTTTTCTGTTTGTATATTTTGTTTTTTCACCTACAGTAATGCTGTAAATGGCAAGTATTGCATATTTTTGTTATCTTGCAGAAATGTCCTGTTGCAAATAAAGCCTTTACTGCACCAATTCTGTCTCTGTCTTCTTTTTTTCATAAACCGTACATTCTATTCTGCTATTCTGAGAAGGGTCATTCATTTTTTTGTATTGAATTTCTACAACATAGGAAACAAAATGCACACATTTGCTAAACCCAAACAAAACAAAACTGTAGAGAGGCTTCAAAATAAACTGCAGTGCAAAACAATCTACTGTATAAACAATACAATATACTGTCTATTGCAGACCTGACATACTGTATATAAAATAATGCAGTTTCTGTAATTCCATCTCATGTTAGTGTTTTTTATGACATTGTGCTATGATTGACTACAGTAAATGTCCCTGTTGGAAGAGCACATGTGTTAGTGTTTTGGTAGACATAGTGTATTGTGTTAGTGTATTATTGTTTTTGAAAATTAGTGTTGAGTGTAGTTTACAGTGTGTGATTTTGAGCATGAAATTAACCGTTTTGCCAATTGTGTGTTGTAGGTGTGTTGGTGCGTAAAGAGTTTAGAAAATTTGTTAAAAGTATTGAAAAAATTGTCATAGCGATTGTAAAAAACTGTAAAGGAAAATGAAGGTAACAAAGAAAACAATGTTAATGCTGTTCCCGGTATGAGTGAAGCAACCGAGGCTGTTTTGTTGAACTGTGAAGAGCCGGGCTGAGCCGGAGTCGGTGGTCACGGGGAAAGATCCCCACGGTGAGGGGCTGGACGCTGCTGGCTTCGCTGAGGCTGGTTCATCCTCGACGTATCGAGAACACACAGGTATGTTACCCGATGTAACAAATACTAGTAATGATGGAAAAGTAATGATTGGGGTACAGTTTTCTGGGAACACAGAAGAGAAACTACCATGTGGTGGAACAGAGAATATGACTTTGCCGTTGTTGCAGGGGGCATGTGAGGTGGATTGTGTTGTTACAGAGATGGAAAAAAATATGTTCAAAGTGCCCCAAAAAAGGAAAAAGTCTGCTCAATTGCAGGGTGAAAAAGCTTGCTAAAAAAGTGATGTGCAGGGTAGTGAGGAACAGGAGACTGAAAGTGTTAGTGAGTCGTCTGACTCCAGTGTAGCCTAGTGCTTTCTCAAAGTGATTTTACGAAGTTACGATAATGAGGAAGATGTTTCTTAAGGCAACAAAAAAACAAAAGAGGAGTGTGTGTTCAAGAATATTTCCCTGACATCAAGCAGTTTGTCGAAAAAACGAGAAGTCTAATGACAGAAGGCTGTTTTAATAATAGAGAAGTGTATCGTTTGAAGAAAATTGTGAGGCTTTTAGACAAGGAGTTGAGCAATAATGATGTTTAAAAATTAAGAGATAGAACTTCTAATGATCTGTTGTGTGTTGGAGGGATGTTTTTTTTTCTTTTTGTTTATCTTTGCTAAGAGTGAAGTACGCCGGGCTACCTTGAATGTGAATGGTGCCAGAGACATTAGGAAAAGAGCCATGTTAAATGAAGTGATAAAACAAAAAAACTTTGATGTTATATTACTACAAGAAACACATAGTGATGGAAAAAATGCTGCTGATTGGGCAAGGGAGTTTGAGGGCATTTCTGTACTGAGCCATCATACTTCAATAAGTGCTTGAGTTGCCATTATATTTGCAAAAAGTTTTAGTCCAATTTCGTATGATTTTGATGAAATAATTAAAGGCAGACTTTTAAAAGTAAGAGCCTGTTTTGAGAATAATGTTTTTGTTTTTATTTGTGTTTATGCTCCAACTGCCATAATTGAAAGGATGCTTTTTTTAGACACATTATGTTCTACCTTGCAAAACTGTTCTTCTGATGAATATTTATTTTGGGGGGGTGATTTTAATTGTACTGCACACGTACTGGACAGAAACCACATTGAACCTCATTTGCCTTCTCAAAGACGTCTCATCCAAATAATTAAGCAGCATGAATTATGTGATATCTGGAGGCAATTAAATGGAACTGAGAGACAATACACATGGGTTCATGCAAGAGATAATGTAATGTCGTTTGCTAGATTGGATAGATTTTACGGGTTTAAGCATCATCTTAATATTTTTAATAAATGTTCAATTATTCCGATTGGGTTCTCAGATCATGGAATGGTGCAATGTAGTTTTATTTTAAACTATCTCAAACCTAGAAGTGCTTACTGGCATCTTAATATTTCTTTGCTGAGTGACAAGTTTTTTAGGGACTCTTTTAATTTTTTTGGGAGAATTACAGAAATACAAAGCAGAACGAATTTCAATCAGTACAACAGTGGTGGGACTTTGGCAAGGTTCAAATTAGACAGTTCTGTCAGCAGTACACTCACAACGTAACTAGAGAGATAAGAAGATCTTTGGAGAATTTAGAAACTGAAATAAATAAATGTCAACAGTTAGCTGAATCTACTGGAGATAAGTACTATTTAGAAGTTGGATTAAGGAAATAGGCCCGGTTAGATGATCTACTGGGATATAGAATACAAGGGGCACTGGTCCGGTCAAGATTTCAAAGTATAGCTCAAATGGATGCACCGTCCAAATACTTTTTCAGCCTTGAGAAAAAAAAATGGGCAAAAACGTGTAATTCAAGCCTTGCGCTCTGAGAATGGGGGGTTGTTAATAGACCCTGTTGATATCCGAAGGAGAGCAGTTGGTTTTTATCAGAAGCTGTATAGAAGTGAGATTGAGTCGGGGCGTAATGAAGGAAATACCTTTTTCACTTCCTTACCCCAGATGTAGTGATGTAGTACTCGAGTCCGGTCTCGAGACCGATTTCTGCTTTCTCGGACTCGTCTCGGACTTGTTCCTTCAAAGACTCGGTCTCGACTCGGACTCGACCCTTCAAAGACTCGGTCTTGACTCGGACTCGGCATAGGCGGTCTCGTCCCCATCACTAGTTAAGACTGCTTCTCTAAACAGTTCCCAATCTAGCTTAGTCTGTAGGCCTAACTGTTGATTATTAACTGGGGTGATATTAAATCATGAATATCAAAACTGATGTCGAGACAAAATCTCGACTCGGACTTGCTTCCTCAAACAAAATCTCGACTCGGACTTGCTTCCTCAAACAAAATCTCGACTCGGACTTGCTTCCTCAAAGACTCGGTCTTGACTCGGACTCGACTGTATTTGAAAAACAACGGACTCGGTCTCGACTCGGACTCGACCCTTCAAAGACTCGGTCTTGACTCGGACTCGACTGTATTTGAAAACCAATGGACTCGGTCTCGACTCAGACTCGACCCTTCAAAGACTCGGTCTTGACTCGGACTCGGCATAGGCGGTCTCGTCCCCATCACTACCCAGATGTCTGAAGAGGGTAATGCAGCCCTTTCAGGTGTGTTGAGTTTGGGAGAGCTGTATAAGGCCCTTCAAGGCATGGAGTCTGGGAGGGCTCCAGGAATTGATGGTCTCCCAGTTGATTTTTACAAATCATTCTGGAAGGAGCTGGGAGTGGATATATTACAGGTATTGAATGACAGCTTGTCGGAAGGTATGACGCCGTTGAGTTGTCGCAGGGCGATAATCAGCCTCATACCAAAAAAAAAGAGATCTCACTGAAATAAAGAGCTGGCGCCCCGTCTCACTTCTGTGCAGCGATTACAAGCTGCTCTCCAAGGCTTTAGCTAACAGACTGGCTGGAGTGTTGGACCAGGTCATCCATCCGGACCAGACCTATTGTGTTCGTAGTAGATCTATGTTTGATAACATTTCTTTAATTCGTGATGTATTAGAAGTTTCAAAATTGTCAAAGTTGGACGTTGGCTTGATTTCTCTGGATCAAGAGAAAGCCTTTGACCGAGTCGAACATTCATATTTGTGGGGGACTATGAGGGCCTTTGGTTTTAGTCAAGATTTTATAGATAAGGTCAAAGTACTCTATAGTGAAGTTGAGAGTGTACTGAAGATAAATGGCGGCTTATGCGCTCCCTTCCAGGTTCAAAGAGGGATAAGACAAGGGTGTTCTTTATCTGGGATGCTGTATTCTTTGGCCATTGAACCATTGTTACAACAAATAAGAAAAAAGGTGTGTGGCTTATGTTTACCCAATTGTAAAAATAACATTGTTCTGTCAGCTTATGCTGATGATGTGATGGTTTTAATTAGTGGACAAAATGATGTACAAATTTTACTTAAATTAATTAAAGATTTTATGTTGTTATCCTCTGCTAAAGTAAATTGGACAAAATGTGAGACACTGTTGGTTGGTCAGTGGTTTGATGGCAAACCAAACCTTCCTGATGGGTTAATTTGTGGGTAGAAGTGGGATAAAATATCTAGGTGTTTTTTTGGGTGATGATGTAACTCGACAGAAAAATTTGGAAGGGGTGGGTGAAAAGATTAAGGGGCATCTGGAAAAATGGAAATGGTTGATTCCAAATATGTCTTACAGAGGACGTACTCATATTGTAAATAATCTTGTTGCATCCTCCCTGTGGCACAGGTTGGCTTGTGTGGATCCTCCAAAGCAACTTTTAGCGAAAATTCAAGCTGTTCTTGTGGACTTTTTCTGGGACAAATTACATTGGGTACAACAGAGTGTTTTATTCCTGCCCAAGGAAGAAGGAGGACAAGGACTCATGAACTTACAAAGCAGAACCGAGTACGGTTGCAGTTTTTACAGAGATTTTTTGATGGTGCATCTGATGTGAGTTGGAGGGCTGTTGCCTGTGCCATATTGCAACAGTTTGGAGGTTTTGGGTTGGATAAACACCTTTTTTTGATGAACCCTTTAAAAATGGACTTTTCAAAGATGCTGTACTTCTATAAAAACCTTTTTAAAGTGTGGAGTTTGTTTCACATTCAAAAGACTGAAAGCACATACTCACTTCATTGGCTGCTAGAGGAACCCTTATTACTTGGAGCACGTCTGGATATAGCGAACAATGGAAATTTACATGGGTTTAGTTCTGCTCTCCAAAAATCCAGGACTGTCACTTTAGGACAGATGTTGACATTGGCTGGCTCAAATTTGGAGAACGCAGAGATGACATCCCAATTTTTGGGTATTAAATCTGTTCGTTGTGTTTCTTGTTTTTTGTTTAAACTGAGATCAGTTCTCACAGATGAAGAGAACCAAATGTTAAAATATTATCACTCTGGGAAAAGCACTCCCAATGCTCAGGATTTTTTTCCTTGTCTGAAGTTTCTACCTAATCTTGATGAGTGTACAGGTCTTATTTTAAGGAATTGGCAATCATTGTGGTTGGACTTATTGACAACTAAAGGTAATTTTTTGTATAGAGCTTGTGTTATGGTTTTTAATAAGATATGCTTTGAAAGAAAGGTTGATACACCATGGCGTTCTTTTCTGGGGCTGGATGAAAATGTAAAACCTGAGTGGAGATCTCTGTATAAGCCGTCATTATCGAAGAGGGCAGGGGATTTACAGTGGAGAATCCTTCACGGTATCATTGCTGTAAACTCTTTTATTTCTGTTTTAAATCCAGAAGTTAGTTCGGAATGTCCCTTTTGTTCTCAAAGAGAAACAGTTTTTCATGCTTTTATGCAATGTTCTAGATTAGAACGATTATTTAGGTTATTAAAAGAAATATTCAGATGTTGTAAAGAGTGTTTTTCTGAAAAGAACTTTTATTCTGGGGGTGAGATATAGTCGGAACAAGAGGAATGTGTGTCAATTGCTGAATTTTATTTTAGGACAGCATCACTTAGGTTTTTTAATGTTGGTTAGATCAAGAGTTTTGATTGATTTTAAGTTTTATAAAACTATGCAGGATTTGTTTTGAGATGATTTGGTGTAGTTGTGGAGCATTGTGTGTTGTTTCTGAAGATGATTTAGTTTTTACTTTGTAGTTCCCCCTGCACAACAGCAGCACACAGATCTTTGGTATTTTTTTATTATATAAATACATTTTTTAAAAATTACAATATTATTCTATTTCATAATTATTGTAAATACAAATCATTGAATTACATCCTCAATAAAACAGCAGTGCATGTGCAAAGCCCAAATTGCAATACTCGTTCTGACTTTGTTTTTGTTTTTTATCATAATAAAGTTTGTATAATGTTTGATTCTGAAAGGAAGAATTTGGTGTTTGAAATTTATGTAATAATTATTCATACAATGTAATTGTATTATGTACAGTATTGGCCAAAAGTGATTTCTGGCCTATAGGAAAACCGACAGTGCCTTTATTAAAATATTATTCAAAATGTGTTAAAGATTTTGTAAGCATATTGCGTAGTTGTGCTTGGAGTTGATTGTTTTATTTGTGATGACAACACAAAAAACATGCCAAATTGTACGGATCTGGCCAGGCTGACAGAAACAAAAGGAGAACCAACAAAATAACTGATTATGCTGTAGTCAATTTTCCTGTGAGCTTTTTTGTTTTTCTATGCATTTTTCCATAGTAAAATAAAACCTGTAGCTGTAGTTTCCCTTTTTTGCCAAATACTTGTGTGTGATAAATACCTTAACCAAATTAAGTGTTTTTTTCTTCCCTCATTCTGAAAATATTTTCCTCATATTTTGATGGTTTAATCAAACTTGTAGGGTCATTAAAAACAAATATCCCCTCCGGACATCACTTTTGGCCACAACTGTATATATATTACTAATTATGCACAGCTATTTGTGTTATATTGACAGCAACAACTGTGTTACATCTACAGTACAATGAAGCATTGAAAGTCCCCCTGTAGTCAATCATTTTATCCCTTAAAACTCATCTTTGAGAATCAAAATGACATTTTTAAATGTTTTTTCCTTGAATGTAACTCGACAACCTTAATATATTTAGTATAAGCGGTTCTATGAATATGTAAATGAGCCCCGCCTCCACTCACTCACTCAGCTCAGAGATCCACTGGTTGACGATCACACGTTGATCTGATTTCAAACCCGTGTTTTTTAAGGAGAAAATACTCAGCAATGCTGTCGACTTATGACTTTTCACATGGTTTGTCTTAAAGCACATTAAAACACCACATAGACATAAACAACATTAAACGCTGGATTTTCACCACTGGGGGACTTTAAAATCACTCTCAGAAAAATGCCTCTCTCAATACAGAAAAGTGACGAATATCCTCATCTCCGAAAGCACGACGCGAGACATAAAAATGTCGGGGAAGGGCATCATGCCTCTGCGATCCACTTTGGTCTGGACTGTGTACGACTTCAGCTCGGATTTCCCGGTCAACACAGAGGTATGAATGACAGCGATCCTCGCCTCCTCTTGATACGGAGCGTCCCTGTCTTTCCCTATGAAGACGTCGTGACTCTGTCCGGGCCTCCAGAACGGGTATGTGACCGTTAGCGTCTCCAAACGCTGCACTGTGAAGTACTCAACCGGGACGGGCTGGTCGTCGGCGGGTTTGCACTGGACCAGCGACAGGTGCCGGACCTCCGAGTTGTTGAGCAGGAGGGCCACGTTCAGAGGCGAGGTGTACCACACCGTCAGGCGCTTCTTCTGAACCGGACTGGGGTTCTCGGCCCTTTGCAACACTGACGACTGATCCTTACAGTTGTTGCACTCGCTGGAGTTCATCTTCTCACAGAAGCCCAGGTCCTGCGCACACGTGCACATGTACACGTTGCGCTCGGTCACGTAGGCCACCTTGAATTCGGAGCGCAGGACGGCAGGAGAGGCGAGCCACAGTATGCAGAACAACACGGCAAAACTCATCTGACTGCACAGGATCATCTCTGAAAGGGATTCTGTGAGACCTGCGTGTGCAAGACAGAAGAATAGATCAGACTTTATTGGAAATGTAGACGTTACATCAGCATGAACAAGACAAAAACATTATATAAAACATTAAAAAAACAGATAAAGTATGTAAGCAGACCAAAAAAAATACATTATAACAGATTATTCATTAAAGGTGCAGTGTGTGATTTTTAGCGGCATCTAGCGGTTCGGTTGCGAGTTGCACTAATAGCTCCGCCCACTGCTCACCCCTCCCTTTCAGAGAAGCTACGGTGGCTAAAACGGGACAAACATCATCGTCTGAGACAGAAGAGAATAGCTAGAGTAAGCCAAGAGTGTACGTCACTGTTTCTGTATTCCATTATAAACCACATCATGGATAAAGTTTACAAAGCCATAGTCAGGTGAGGATCAAGAGTCTTAATATATAATATAATATTAGTAATCAGCTAATTGTCTCACAAACGTAACCAGCACACATAGCAAACCCATAATACAGCGAGGGAGAAGAACCACATGAAACTATGCAACTATATATTTTTTCTAACAGGGTAGTAAAAGTTTAGCTGGCTAATATGAGCTGTTACTGTGGCTCAGCTGGTTAAAGCGTAAATCCTTGTTTAAACTCGACGCGTCCGCATGAGCCCAAAGGTGCGCGCGGCAAAAATGACATGATTGTAACAGCGCGCGCCTCCGCATCCCCTAGACACCACTTACTACACACAATAGGCTTTTTTTCACTGATTTTGAAAACTCTAAGCGATCGACTTAAAATGCTTACAAGATGGACTTGTCGACTGCGATCGACGGGTTGGTGATTCCTGTAACGTTACTGTTTTACGGTCAATGACAGGAGTACTAATCAGCCGTCTCACGAACGTAACCAGCACATTTATCCCCACATAGCAAAGCCATAACACAGCGAGGGAGAAGAATTAAGTTACATGAAACAATCCAACTACATATTTTACACCACTGACAAGGGGAAAGTCACTACTCACGGTGTTTATGGCTAGCTTCTAGCTTTCTGCGGCTTCTCTTTCAAGGTAGTGACGAAACGCGCTCTGTAGCGCTGTGTGTTCGCTGTCGGCTACGGTAGAAACATGACGTCACAACATGTCGACCTTCATAGAAGGGGGTGCCCGCGGTTATGTAGATACATGTCTCATTCTAAGGTAATAAAAACATTCCAGAATCCAGAATCGGTCTGTCTTCGCCGGCCAAAGGTGGTCAGCGAAGAGATCCTGGGCGAGCCCCATCCAATTGTGTCCCAGATCTTGTTGTAGCGAGTCGCGCCATCATGTTGCAGGGCGATAAAAACATTATGGTTTATTAAAGGAGAACTCCGGCGCAAAATGAACCTTTGGTCTAATAAAACATTGGTACCTAGTCAACCGTTCTCTGAGATTTGTTTTCATGATAATCGAATGTAAAGAGTTTTATCTCTAAAAAACTGTTTAGCGTATAACGCTAGTAATGGGGGCATTTAATAAGTAAAAATAAATCACTAGTTAATACCACTAACAAGGCTCAAAATAGCCCCACACTAACACAGTAACATAATGAGGGTCCCTACATGCAAAACGACGCATTGAGAACTTTGTAAGTGTACAGACCGTTTAATAAGAAGATAAAGATAAAGACAGTCCACTTCGTGTATACAGACAGGAGCCATCTTTGGAAAACAGTCTCGACTAGTCAAACCACGAACGACGTGCTAAGTGAGCTGAACTGTATGAAGTTCAGTGAACTTCTGAACTGTGTGAATGGCGTTCGTGAGTAGATATACCCTACGGCTTCTGTCAAGATGATTTATGACCCTATGATTGACAGGTGGGCAGGGCTAACCTTTGACCTTCCGGAGTGTGTTCCGGAGGTCCCTCTGATCTAGGGATGACCCTTTGACCTATCGATCGATCAAGTTGACAGTTGTCTTTGATCCGGGGTATGCCAGTTGTCTTTGATCTGTGGGTATAATTATTTATTTTGACAGTTGTCTTTGATCCGGGGTATGCCGGTTGTCTTTGATGTGGGTGTATAATCATTTATTATATATAGAATATTAGAATATTATTATTTAATATATAATATAGAAACCATGGTTCATTTAAAAGTATATAAATGAAATGCTTTTATCATTCATTGTAAAATAAATAACTAAAATGTACTGATCCAATTATTTTAGATAAACAAATAAATAAAATGCTTTTATCTTTCATTGTAAATAAATAACTAAATGTACTGATCCAATTATTTTAGATTAAAAAAAAAATCACCCCTTATGTTTTATAGATTAGAAGAAAACATACAGGTTGCTAACGGGTGACAAAAAATAAAACCATCTTACTTTCCCAGCTGTCCCAAGATGTTGAATCATTTAAAGATCCCAGATTGTTTTTCTCTCTCACAGCGAGTCTGTGGCTGACCAGCACCTTTTAGTCTTCTATGTGTGTGTGTGTGTGTGTGTGTGTGTGTGTGTGTGTGCGTGTGCGTGTGTGTGTGTGTGTGTGTGTGTGTGTGTGTGTGTGTGTGTGTGTGTGTGAGTGAGTGAGAGTCCATCCCATTCCTGCACTCTTGCTGGGACAGTGAGAAAATATCTCACACTGGCTAGAGTTGAAACCATTCAGTTCTTTTTTTAATTGATATAAATGAAATTACAAATATTTCACACCAAACCAATTATTTTAGATAAACAAATAAATAAAATGCTTTTCTCATACATTGTAAAATAAATAACTAAATGTACTGATCCAATTATTTTATAAAAAAATCATCTGGCTTGTTTTATAGATTAGAAGAAAACATACAGGTTGCTAACGGTTCACAAAATAAAACCATCTTACTTTTTCACCGAGTTGAAGAAGTAGTTCCTAAGGTGTCCATACAATATGAATGGTTTACAAAAGATGTAAAAGATGAGTCTAAAGTTGTCCCCCAGTGATTCTCTCTCCCCACGCTTGACCGGAGTGGTGTGTGTGTGTGTGTGTGTCTATGTGTGTATGTGTAAGAAATGGGTGATATCATCGGCAATAAATTACTTTAGACCTCTCTGAATCCTGAAAACCTCTAAGTCACGGGGGCACGCTTATCTGTGTGTGTGTGTGTGTGTGTGTGTGTGTGTGTGTGTGTGTTACATGAGACCCCTCCAAGTGAGGACAATATGTATCATATATTTCACACTAAAGTTGAAAAACATCATGCTCTATATAAATGAAATGGTTAAAATTTACATCTAGTAATTTACAAATATATTATTTCACACTAACTTAAGTTGAACAACATTCTTCATTTAAAAGTATATATTAATAAAATGCTTTTATCGTTTCATTTTTTAAATAAATAAAGTTATTATTTTAGATAAAAATCATCCGACATGTTTTATAGATTAGAAGAATACATACAGGTTATGAACGGGTGTCAAAAATAAAATCATCTTACTTTTTTCAGCCGGTTGACGAAGTAGTTCCTAAGATGTACATACATTTAAAGTTGAAAAGATCGCACAAGTAATTGTCTCTCCCCCTCGCTTGACAGGCATGCTGTGTGTGTGTGTGTGTGTGTGTGTGTGTGTGTGTCTTTTCAGCGGTCAGAACGAGACATTGCATGTGTTCGATTAGTGTTAATCTTATTTCATAGTATAATCATTAAAAGTTTAAATTATATCTTTTAAAAATACAAGATATTTTAAATTAAATTAATTCATAAAACAAATATGCTACATCGTGGAAAAACTTGACTATATTTTTTATTTATCAGGGTACATGTAAAGAACTTTGAGTTTTTTGGGCTCTCACAAGTCATCTCACACATTGTGTGAAATGTTCAATAATTCCTCAAGTAGTATCTGTGCGAAAATCACCACATAGGCCTATCTTTAGTGCGAGAGCACCAATGAAGACATTTAGTATCTGTGATGCCTCAGGCCAGCCCCCATTAGCTTCAGGATATAGGGTGACAGAGCAGATGAGTCTCTGTGCATCGTGTAATGTTAGTCTGCTAACACCTTTCCAGAGCCAAAATTTTGTTCGTACTAAGATTATTTCAAATCATAATCGTAAAAGTTTAAATATTTTAAAATGAAAAGATGGTTGAAATGAAGTCTTTATAGTTTTAATACATTCGTATCTTCTATTTATCTTTTAGAAGATTACTGTAAGGATTTTGTTTAATTTTTATTAATATAGCCGTAATGATTTTTGTACTGTAACAGCATATTCTACCGTGTACACCTAAAACACGAACATCACAGAAAACTGCATTTTTACATTTTCAAAATAAATAAATAAGTAGTTTAATATAATTTCTAAGCTGTTTTGCGGCTCCATAAAATCTCTATTTTAAAATTAAATTATAATAAATAAAGTATATAACTCAATGAATAATAACACATATGCTACTAAAATGTATTCATACAAATTAAATATAGTTTTATCTTAATTAATATATTTATAAATATAAATATATATATAAATTACATCGATAATTATAAAAAACTCCTTACATTTTCATAGAACTGAAGAAGTAGTAGAATCTAGATCTATGCAATGATAAAAAACAATCCAAAAAGCAAATAGTTTAAGTTGTGATAAACAAACAAAGCCCTCCCAGATCCTTCAGTGATAAACTACTGGGTGAGATGAAGCTTCAGACCCGCACAGAGACGGAGGAGTTACAGGCCAGATGAGCCTCTGGGGCACAATTATGTCACAGCGTATGCAATGCTAGTCTGCTTTTCAGAGGTTTATTCAAATTAAATTCATTTAAAAGTATAATCTTAAAAGTTTAAATTAGATCTTTTAAAATTAAAAGACTGTCTAAATCAAATCTTTAAAGTTTTATTAAAATCATATCTTCTATTTATCTTCTTAGAAGACTTCTGTATGATATAAATGATTTGCATAAAGCTAGTATTTTTACTAAACATCGTTTGTTAAAAAAATCAAATAAAAATGTTATAAATCAAGAACTGTCCTTTGGCGTCTTAGATCTTATTTCAAATAGTTTTGTGTCCATGCGACATGAAACATGTTGTCAAAGTTTGTCACAATGTTTTTGTTTTAAAAGAAATCCCAGGACTCTACATTGCTCTTATTTAGATTAAGTTGTATCATTTAGAAAATCACCACACATTTTCAGAGACGCTGCATAAGTAAAGTTTGTCTTGAGCGAATATTTTAATTTTACTCGTCTTAATTCAAAGCATGATCTTACTTTTTCTGCTGTAGCTGTGACCTATTGTACGTATAAGATATATCATATTTACTTTTCTTGCATCTCTCAAACTATCCTTATTCATTGTGGAAGCACACAGGGTGAAACCCTTCACTGAGAATATACTATCGGTTATCTACTCAAAATATATGTAGAATTTTCAAATGCTAGCATTTGTTGATGCGACAGGCTGTCTGTTGGCCGCATGAACAGACTTTGGGGAGAGCTGATAAGACTATAGCAGAAAGCATGCCCCTTTGACCTCCTCGATTCAAACGAATAGTGCTCTCTAGCGCCACGCTTTTTCAAATGCGTGTTGCAACTACGGTAACCATTATGTGCCGTCGAGAAGAAAGCAGGCAACTTCTCCTTCATTAGCTCTATCCACCTGGGAAAAGCTATCCCGATATTTACCCTCGTTTTGAATTTGCTGGACACGTTTCACTTTAAATTTTTTTTTTTTTAAGCTTTATTATGGGATTGTATTATGAAGTGCCGTGCAATCTTTCAAATTTGCCGGGGGAGTGACAAGCGCCTCTCACTGACCTCCTTGTGTCCCTTTCAGATGGTTTCTGTCAGCCGGCTCTGAACGAAAACGTGTTGTAGAAACGCGTTGAGGTAGCCTAGTGTTTTTTGTACCTCTCCGCTATTATAGTTTTTTCAAGATGGCGGAACGACATGGAGGCCACCATGGACTTACCCGTCAGAACATTGGCAGAGCTAATTTTACACCAATGAGATCATATTTATTAATAAAGACATTGATTTTAGCTATAAAAATACTTTTTAAAAAACTACTGTACCTTTAATTTCAGATGTGTAAATTACAAAACTTTCAATTTTACAATTACATTTTTCAACCGAGTGAATCTACACATGGGAGATCTTCAGAAGTCATAACTTCAGGGGTCGATGGGGGTCCTGAGAATATTTAATTCCCCTCAAAACCAAAGATTAAGTTTAATGACACTAGTTTGCAACGGTCCCCCCAAAACCAAATACTTTATACGATTTGTATCACACTTTTCAAAGGGTAATCTTACTTTAAAGTTTGAACAAAAATGTAAAAGCACTTCTTCATGTTTGCTGTGTTCTGACACAATGTCATTAATTGGTACTATTTTCCTTTAAATCTTCTTTTTAAAATATAATTTTCTTATTTATACAAAGGTTCAATTTCAATTCATTTCCTAGCAAGTATAAAGTAAAAAATATGATATATGATATGTCCGATGCAATGTTTTTGCAAAAGAAATATGTGCTGCAAAACTCCAAACAGTTCAGCTCACAATGACGGCATTAAGGATGGCCGAAAACGCGCGTAAGGTGGTTTTCCAGATTTTCCACCAAAAAATCAAATACTGCATTAACCTTTTCACAGATTAATCTAGCTTTTAAAGTTAGAATAAAAAAACAAACATATTGTTGTGTTCTGACACAAGTCCATTAACCGGTTCTTTTATAAATTTACTTTCTACAAATATCAGCCTGATAAATATGTACTTAATACACGATTAAACGAGGCAATCATGCTACCAAATACGTCTGACACAATGTTTTTAAGAAAAAGCAGTGTTTAAAACCAGATGATTTTTCTTTTTGACAGACCTACAGAAACGCATGTTGATTACTAAGTTTCAGCCATAGTGCAAACAATTAGATATTCTCCTGCTTAGTATGTGTGTAAATAGTTACGCTTAAATGTTTGGGTGTATTTTGTCACACCATGGCGATGCACAGCTACCACACTCTAGCCTATGGACTAACTTTAAAACATATTCTTTATACGGGAATCACACGCGTCCAAAACATCCATGTAAGATTCAACAGACCAAATCACTAAGAAAAGCACCGTTTATAATAATAAATACACAAAAGTTCGCAAATGATGGTTTTATTACTATTCAGATAGCAGACGACACTGGTTCACATTTTGAATGTGTATCTGTTTTAGGTGAAGACTTGTCTTTGAGAGCCGTCAACATTCAGTGTTTATAGGAATAAATGACCATTAATAATTTAAGTGTTTGTACTCTGAAGTATTTCTGTTTGAGAATGTTTGACTAAATTGCAACTTTCCCTCTATCTACGATGTGGAATCACACAAAGTATTAACATGTTGTTAATATAAGCAAGTATTACTTAAGTTACTTACTTATAAGTAAGTATTAACACGAAAAGTAAGCGCATGCTGTTTTACACGTAAACTATTACAACGGAATCACATCTGACTATTGCACTGAGAGAGGCATATTCATTAAGACTGTTAAACAAAGTTTGGTGTTTAAAATTAAAATTGCACAAAAGTAAATGCTAGAGGTCAACTTGCTAAAAAGTAAATTCAGCGTGAGCCATTTAAAACAAATACGAAAAGCCATTCGTGAGCAGTTTTGAATGTTTGTAATTGACATCATGTTTCTTTTTGTTTTTGCACAGTTTGCAAAAACTATAGTCTACGAACGTCGTCAAACATAGAAATTTATGAAAAACATGAACCAGATATTTCTACATGAGATATTTCTTTTAGAACATCTACCTGCTACGTCTACGAAACATCGACATGAAAGATTAGTATTGCTGTTACCCATAAAACTTTTACGTTTCAAACTCGTCTAACTATTGCCCATTTCACAGCACAGTCATAGATACACAGTTATTTTGTGTATGTTGCTAAACAACAGTTAAGCTGGTTAAACAACGTGAAAGGCGGGATGATTCATTTTTATTCCGTCTACACCGATACTTTGACACAAGAGTTTTAGGCATAGGTCTTTTAGGCCAGATCCAGAAAACAGACGTTGTGTTTTATGTCTTAATAATTGTTCTTCTTTTTATGAAAACATATCGTAAATATCAATTGTTAGATAAATTATATCTAACTATAAACAGTTATATGTGAAACACGCTCAGTCGCATTAGAGTCGGATTCTTGTTTATATTGAACATTGTTATTGAACCGCTAGTGTTCTTAAATTGTTTACCACAGTTCATCAGTCTGTTCATGCGGCCAACAGACAGCCTGTCGCATCAACAAATGCTAGCATTTGAAAATTCTACATATATTTTGAGTAGATAACCGATAGTATATTCTCAGTGAAGGGTTTCACCCTGTGTGCTTCCACAATGAATAAGGATAGTTTGAGAGATGCAAGAAAAGTAAATATGATATATCTTATACGTACAATAGGTCACAGCTACAGCAGAAAAAGTAAGATCATGCTTTGAATTAAGACGAGTAAAATTAAAATATTCGCTCAAGACAAACTTTACTTATGCAGCGTCTCTGAAAATGTGTGGTGATTTTCTAAATGATACAACTTAATCTAAATAAGAGCAATGTAGAGTCCTGGGATTTCTTTTAAAACAAAAACATTGTGACAAACTTTGACAACATGTTTCATGTCGCATGGACACAAAACTATTTGAAATAAGATCTAAGACGCCAAAGGACAGTTCTTGATTTATAACATTTTTATTTGATTTTTTTAACAAACGATGTTTAGTAAAAATAATAGCTTTATGCAAATCATTTATATCATACAGAAGTCTTCTAAGAAGATAAATAGAAGATATGATTTTAATAAAACTTTAAAGATTTGATTTAGACAGTCTTTTAATTTTAAAAGATCTAATTTAAACTTTTAAGATTATACTTTTAAATGAATTTAATTTGAATAAACCTCTGAAAAGCAGACTAGCATTGCATTCGCTGTGACATAATTGTGCCCCAGAGGCTCATCTGGCCTGTAACTCCTCCGTCTCTGTGCGGGTCTGAAGCTTCATCTCACCCAGTAGTTTATCACTGAAGGATCTGGGAGGGCTTTGTTTGTTTATCACAACTTAAACTATTTGCTTTTTGGATTGTTTTTTATCATTGCATAGATCTAGATTCTACTACTTCTTCAGTTCTATGAAAATGTAAGGAGTTTTTTATAATTATCGATGTAATTTATATATCAATTTATATTTATAAATATATTAATTAAGATAAAACTATATTTAATTTGTATGAATACATTTTAGTAGCATATGTGTTATTATTCATTGAGTTATATACTTTATTTATTATAATTTAATTTTAAAATAGAGATTTTATGGAGCCGCAAAACAGCTTAGAAATTATATTAAATTACTTATTTATTTATTTTGAAAATGTAAAAATGCAGTTTTCTGTGATGTTCGTGTTTTAGGTGTACACGGTAGAATATGCTGTTACAGTACAAAAATCATTACGGCTATATTAATAAAAATTAAACAAAATCCTTACAGTAATCTTCTAAAAGATAAATAGAAGATACGAATGTATTAAAACTATAAAGAGTTCATTTCAACCATCTTTTCATTTTAAAATATTTAAACTTTTACGATTATGATTTGAAATAATCTTAGTACGAACAAAATTTTGGCTCTGGAAAGGTGTTAGCAGACTAACATTACACGATGCACAGAGACTCATCTGCTCTGTCGCCCTATATCCTGAAGCTAATGGGGGCTGGCCTGAGGCATCACAGATTCTAAATGTCTTCATTGGTGCTCTCGCACTAAAGATAGGCCTATGTGGTGATTTTCGCACAGATACTACTTGAGGAATTATTGAACATTTCACACAATGTGTGAGATGACTTGTGAGAGCCCAAAAAACCTCAAAGTTATTTACATGTACCCTGATAAATAAAAAATATAGTCAAGTTTTTCCACGATGTAGCATATTTGTTTTATGAATTAATTTAATTTAAAATATCTTGTATTTTTAAAAGATATAATTTAAACTTTTAATGATTATACTATGAAATAAGATTAACACTAATCGAACACATGCAATGTCTCGTTCTGACCGCTGAAAAGACACACACACACACACACACACACAGCATGCCTGTCAAGCGAGGGGGAGAGACAATTACTTGTGCGATCTTTTCAACTTTAAATGTATGAACATCTTAGGAACTACTTCGTCAACCGGCTGAAAAAAGTAAGATGATTTTATTTTTGACACCCGTTCATAACCTGTATGTATTCTTCTAATCTATAAAACATGTCGGATGATTTTTATCTAAAATAATAACTTTAGTTATTTATTTAAAAAATGAAACGATAAAAGCATTTTATTAATATATACTTTTAAATGAAGAATGTTGTTCAACTTAAGTTAGTGTGAAATAATATATTTGTAAATTACTAGATGTAAATTTTAACCATTTCATTTATATAGAGCATGATGTTTTTCAACTTTAGTGTGAAATATATGATACATATTGTCCTCACTTGGAGGGGTATCATGTAACACACACACACACACACACACACAGATAAGCGTGCCCCCGTGACTTAGAGGTTTTCAGGATTCAGAGAGGTCTAAAGTAATTTATTGCCGATGATATCACCCATTTCTTACACATACACACATAGACACACACACACACACACACCACTCCGGTCAAGCGTGGGTAGAGAGAATCACTGGGGGACAACTTTAGACTCATCTTTTACATCTTTTGTAAACCATTCATATTGTATGGACACCTTAGGAACTACTTCTTCAACTCGGTGAAAAAGTAAGATGGTTTTATTTTGTGAAGCGTTAGCAACCTGTATGTTTTCTTCTAATCTATAAAACAAGCCAGATGATTTTTATCTAAAATAATTGGATCAGTACATTTAGTTATTTATTTTACAATGAATGAGAAAAGCATTTTATTTATTTGTTTATCTAAAATAATTGGTTTGGTGTGAAATATTTGTAATTTCATTTATATCAATTGAAAGAACTGAATGGTTTCAACTCTAGCCAGTGTGAGATATTTTCTCACTGTCCCAGCAAGAGTGCAGGAATGGGATGGACTCTCACTCACTCACACACACACACACTCACACACACACACACACACACACGCACATACATAGAAGACTAAAAGGTGCTGGTCAGCCACAGACTCGCTGTGAGAGAGAAAAACAATCTGGGATCTTTAAATGATTCAACATCTTGGGACAGCTGGGAAAGTAAGATGGTTTTATTTTTTGTCACCCGTTAGCAACCTGTATGTTTTCTTCTACTCTATAAAACATGAGGGGTGATTTTTTTTATATCTAAAATAATTGGATCAGTACATTTAGTTATTTATTTACAATGAAAGATAAAAGCATTTTATTTATTTGTTTATCTAAAATAATTGGATCAGTACATTTTAGTTATTTATTTTACAATGAATGATAAAAGCATTTCATTTATATACTTTTAAATGAACCATGGTTTCAACTTTAGTTAGTGCACGATATTTTCTCACTTTCACAGCCCCACAAATTTATAGCCCCTGCTTTAGGAATGCGGAGGGTATCATGTAACACACACACACACACACACACAGACGCAGATGCTTAGTGCGGTGACCATGGCTGTCATGAAAAAAGGCCGGTGAGAGAGAGAGAGTCACTCGGAGGAACATCTTTGGGGAACGTCTGATAAAGTAAGATGATTTTATTCTATAATATCTCCGGATCAAAGACAACTGTCATACCCTGGATCAAAGACAACTGGCAACTTGACATATAATAGAAAGGTCAATAGGGCAAAGACAACTGTCAAAATAAATGATTATACACCCACATCAAAGACAACCGGCATACCCCGGATCAAAGACAACTGTCAACTTGATCGATCGATAGGTCAAAGGGTCATCCCTAGATCAAAGGGACCTCCGGAACACACTCCGGAAGGTCAAAGGTTAGCCCGCCCACCTGTCAATCATAGGTGTCCACCTGTCATAAATCATCTTGACAGAAGCCGTAGGGTATATCTACTTTCGTGGTTTAACTAGTCGAGACTCTTTTCTAAAGATGGCTCCTGTCTGTACATTGTAATGAATAATTTTCGCTGCCGCTAGGGTGCGTCTAGATTTATAGGCTACTACCTGTCCCGAACAAACATGCAATATTTTCAATATTTTTTTACTCGTAATGCATTTTATTTTCACAGATATGTTATCAAAGCCCTTCAAAGTAGAATAAACATGGTGAATGTTAATGCTGAATTTGTGTTTTCATGCATTAACAGCCACGATCTGCTTGAATCAGGCAGCGTTGTAACATGTGTATGATGTTTATCATAATTTGGTAACACTTTACAATTAACTAGAAAGTTTGTAGTAGTTTTAAAAGCTTGAAGTTTGAAGGTTTTCAATTGGAAAGTTTTAGTTTAGTAAGACAGACTTTGTTTAGGCTAGTAAGAAAATGTAATTTTGCCAAAAGAAGAACTTTTATTTTAAGTAAATGTTATTTTTAAATCAGCTTCAGTGTGATATTTAACCATATTATCATGCTTAACACTGATAATTTGAATAATTGTAATGCGATGATCAGATATCTAAATCAGAGAATATCATATGTTTGGGCGGTTGGATTATTTATTTTTAACAGCGGATTCGGGGGACTCAAAGTGCACCAGATTAGTGAATTTATCTTTAAAATGTACAAAATTTTCTTTCAGGGGGGCATGCCCCCGGACCCCCCTAAAGGTACATAGGTACGAAAATACTGTGGTAACACAGTAGACTATATGATGGTCTATGAAAAATACACATTTTATTATCTTATTAAAATACATGATCAGGATTTTACCACCTTCGCCTCATTTTAAGCCAGGAAAAACCCTGCATGTGCAATATAAAGTACTGGACAACTTTCTTTCTTTTTTTCTGCTTTATTGCTTTAAAATAAATAGCCTATTAAGCCAATTAAGCAAAAATCTGTCAACAAAAGTCTGAAGAAAAATAAAACCGGGATTACACTTGACATTCTGTCCCCCTCACTTTTGTAATGATGGCCCCTGACGTCAACGCATCATTCCAAGGCCTTAAAGGGATACTCCACTTTTTTTGGAAATAGGCTCATTTTACAACTCCCCCAGAGTTAAACTGTTGAGTTTTACCGTTTTTGAATCCATTCAGCCGATCTCCGGTTCTGGCGGTACCACTTTTAGCATAGCTTAGCATACATCATTGAAGTGGACAAGACCATTAGCATTTCTAAAAAAAAAAAATGACCAAAGGAACTATACTCTCATTCCTGCGTAATAATCAAGAAACTTCACTGCCGTACCATGAGAGCAGCAGGCGTAATGATATGACGCAGCGCCTGAAAATAGTTCCGTTGTGTTGACGGAAGGTAGCCTATTTTCAGGCGCTGCGTCATATCATTACGCCTGCTGCTCTCATGGTACGGCAGTGAAGTTTCTTGATTATTACGCAGGAATGAGAGTATAGTTCCTAGCCATATCAGCCTAGAAAATCGCAACTTTACATTTTCCGTCGGTCTTAGTGCACGATGTAACTACAGAAGAGTCAAGTTTTAAATAGGAAAAATATCAAAACTCTTTGGTCATTTTTTTTTTTTAGAAATGCTAATGGTCTTGTCCACTCCAATGATGTATGCTAAGCTATGCTAAAAGTGGTACCGCCAGAACCGGAGATCGGCTGAATGGATTCAAAAATGGTAAAACTGAACAGTTTAACTCTGGGGGAGTTGTAAAATTTCCAAAAAAAGTGGAGTATCCCTTTAAAGCATAAAAACATATAAGGAATCAAAATACTGGGGTACATTGGTCCATTTTGAATCAGAACTATTGATTTTAGTTGTGAATCAATTCTATTGATAGTTACGCCATCTTGCATGATTATCACTGAGCTTGTTGCTATTCATTTCTCTAAAGGATATACTTTGAATCAACATCGCTCAGATTGTGCCTTACAAACTCAAAATCTACACAGGAATGAGCCAATCCCCTTACCAGTGACAAATCTGCAACCCACAGGGTGTTTCAGTGATGCGTGAACAAGGGTGGCGCTCTGATTGGTTAGTCAGCCAATGCAAGATGTAGAGAGGACAATAAAGCCGGCTCAGTCCTCCGACAGTCTGATGTGCGGCCCACTTTCAGCGGTGCCATGGTGTTCATGAGCTGGCATCTCAGCTGAAAAGAACAACATCCAGGGAAACACGGTGAACACATTAGTCGATCAGGTCACATCTGCGACTGACAACATGAAGTGGTCCACAATGACAAGTTTGTCCATTTAAAGGTAGGGTAGGCAATTTCAGAGCGGCTAGCAATAGCAAGCTAGTTTTGAAAGCATTAGATACCGCCCTCCCTTTAAAGCCACGCCTCCTCCAAAACACATGACTGCACACTCAGACTCAAATCACTTAACATTACAATAATAATGAACGTATACAACTGACAGAGCTCTTGCTCGTACCACCTGACTGCTGCAGTGATGCAATGATTGGATGAATGTTTTTTTTTGGTCCAGAATATACATGTCCATGTTTTAATGTTTAGACCATTTCTATTATTTAGTGCTATCAGGATTAGGGCTGGGGCGGTATGGATTTTTTGTAACCGCGGTTGAAAAGCAAGATATTCCCGCGGTATAGCGGTAAACCGCTTTAAACACCCAACCCCCATTTTTTATTTAATCTATGTCGATTATATGAAAAGGGAACACCATGAGTAAGGTTCATAAGATGGGTCAGACATGATTTTGACCACTTTATTAAGTTTTGTTTTGTAGAAAGCCTTTCTTTAAATTAAATTTCGTTTTGTATAAATTGTATCTTAATTTTAATCACTGTTTCATTAACTAATTGCCTGGAATTATACAAATATAGCAGACATATAATCAGGACGATGTGGAAGCGACGGTGCGATCTCTTGCGCGTGAACTGGAGCTCGTCTCATAAATGAACCGAAACTCGTGCGCCCATCGGAGACGGAGTTCACTGCTGATATTCTGAGGATACAACATAGCCAATAGGCTATACTAGGGACTTTAGCCTTTAAATATCTTTGCTGCATGCGCAGTCTCCTTTCTAGAACAGCCAAGAGCTTTCTAGCCTCGCGGCAGCAGCGCCTTGCATCGCTCATAGACCTTAAAACTGATCAAAAAATTCAAAAAACGAAAATTGATCAAAAAACGTTGGTGCGGATAGATGGCGGACAGATGATGAGTTTTGTGCTGCGGTTCCGTTGCGGATGAAATAATAATAGCCCATCCGCGCATCTCTAATACGAATGTAGCCTAATGCTATGTGTCATGGAACATTGCGCTCCCCAACTCGCGAAAGGGATTTGCTCCATCTTTTGATAAGTTTTGTTTAGAAAACCTTGAATCCAAGACACACTATCATTAGAAATAATCCATGTCATTAGAATCAATGAATCCATATCATTAGACACAACGTGCACACATGTGCAGGCCAAAATTTTTTTTTTTTTTTTTTTTGCGGTGATGACGGTGACGAGCTCAGACCCGCGGTTGGAGTCACGTGACCGCGGTAATGCGGTAATGCGGTAACCGTCCCAGCCCTAATCAGGATGTGAAGAGAGTTTCAACCAGAATAACATAAAGAGTTTATGAAAAAAAAAGCCTATCTTTAACAATGGAAATAAACGTGTTAAAATTCTGAAAATGAAGAAAGCATTTCAATCTACACTATTTCTGCACTCAATGGGGTTCTATGTAGAACTCTACGGTTCGTGACTCAATTTTAAAGAACTCTTTATGCCAAAAAAGTTCTATAAGAAGAAATGTCTTAAATGATCGCATAATACTTTCATATTTAACGGTTATTTTAATTTTTTCTCTAGTGATAAAGTATGTTTACAAGCTGTTTAATTCATCAAATTTTTAAGCAAAATTAATTCATTAAAACTAGATCAAAGACGGGAACGCCTAAAAGGTTCTATATATGAAGACAGAACCCTTTAAAGTTCTATTTGGAACCTTTTCTTCTATCGACATTAACTGTATTTCCAGGCCAGTTTCTGGAAATAGAGCAGACATCGCAATGACATTTTTTACATAAAATATTTAAAGAAATAGACAATGCACATTTTCAACAGTTCACAGCAGCTGCATCATCCGCATGTTTAAAGCACTGTCTGTTTCTTACAGTTTTACATTCAAAGTACTCACGCCTATCATCAAAACACAGTGTAATTTACCTTTTTATCGGCTTTCTTTGGCAAGTTCAAACCTGAAGGTTTGGATTCTCTGAGCCTGACTCTCACACAAACTCCTCGGCACAGCCGTGTGTCTCGGATTGGCGGGCTTCTTCCTCCAGGGATTTAAACTGTGCTTGAGTTTCTTATTATGCAACAGAACTGGCCGGAGGTGACGTGCCGTTAGCAAACACTATTTATCCCGTCTGGTCCAGAACACATGCAGCTGTCCTCCATTTTCTCTCCTGATGGAATAACACAGGGTGTGTCACACTTCATCAGCGAGTCCGAGCTGGTTCAGGATTTACTTTCCATCTCACCTTCTCACACACCGCAAACATGAACCTATTCATTCTCAACCAACATCACTCCTTACATCCTTTTCATAGCTCGGAATAAAGGATCTACATAATAAAGCGTTTCAGTCTTTCTCCTAAATGCAAAATGAAAGAATTCCTGGCAGCTGATGTGATGATTCACTGTTTCCACTAGTTAATCTGAGAAAACATCTGTCTTGTCAAACCATCATACCCTGTGTGTGTTGTTAAAGTGGTTCGATTATCTTTAGATAAACACTGTCCACATATGGCTTTCTAACACTTACATTGACTTTGAGTCCTGAACTGTTTACAGTAAGTCACATTTAAAGAACGAGAGAGTGAAAGGAAGTACCTGCTAGTGTTTGTCACGTCCATCTCACGGTCCACTCGTCTGAGTCGTCTCTCAGAGATCATTCATGGACTGTGGGGTTGGGCTTGTCGAATACACAGAGGTTTTCAACGCCACAAGACTGTGTCCTCAGCATCTTGCTATGCACGAGCCGCGAGGCCAAGAAGGAAAATGTTAACTGGAACAATGTGAGGCAGTCAATAAAAAATATGAGGCAAGCGCATGACTCGACCATATAAAAGCCTGAGCTGGACGCGCTGCTGGAAATCTGAGCACTGAGTGATCCTGTGTTAAAGAACAATGTAAAAAAAAAAAAGGTTTACAAATTAACATAAAGAGTATGCTATTATTGTGGTGTACATGTATAGCGGGTGAATTATGTATATGATGTATATGTTAGGATTAACTTGCACTGACTTTCTATGATGTTCAAAGTGTTTTTAATGACGCTGATTTTTAAAGGCTGACTCTGAGATGCGAACGGGAACATGGTTTGTGTAACATTAGCAACACATTAGTATCTGTTTGATAATGTATTCAAGCCAACGGCTAATCACATTAATTACCGCTATGTGTCCGGCTTTGCAGAGAGCGATACATAAAACACATTCTGATACATGTAGACGAGCCCGTATAATTCACTCTTCCTCTTCTGCGTTCACTATACGGTAAAGGTGAGTGAGTGTATCAGCTATTCTGAGCTGGTGTGAGTGAGTAGAGACGGGCTAATTTGCATATCATGCATATTCAACCGTTACAGGACCTAAAATATAAGTTTTATGCCTTTATGCAGAGGTGTAAATTCCCGGTTCAGAAAGTAAAAGTCCTTTTTTAGAATTTTGTTTCCTAAAGTAGTGTGTGTTAGGAGTGTAAAGGAGTGTGTTCCAGCCGGCTGAGGGTGAAATATAAACATATGGCAGGACTTTTACTTTCTGGCTTTAGGACTTTACACCTCTGCCTTTATGTAAATTTGAATGTTGCGTTTTGACAGAATACTCACAAACAAGCTTACTACTCACATCATGCAATTAATCACACAAACTTTCCCTTTTTTCTTTCTTTCTGTTTTTTTTAACCTTTTTTGAGGCGTAATACATTACATGACGAGAGGAGGCGAAATTAATCATCCTCTTTTTTTTATGTTACAAATCAAACAGGATGCAAATATGTGTGTTAATTATTCAACAGAAGCAACAAGTCACGCGTCAGTAGGTTTGTTATGTAAAGTCAAAGCTAATGACGCTGTTGCCAAATATGCAGATTCATCAAACACATGTTGACCTGTGTGTGTGTGTGTGTGTGTGTGTGTGTGTGTTTCACACTATGATGAATGTCACAGTCAAACCTGCCAATAGAGTTTTCAGAAAATATGCAACACGTATAATATAAAACCATTTAAAACATTTATGAATTGTATACCTTTCATATTCAAACATAGATCTCGCTGCATTTTTGGAAAGTATATAATAACATTAGGGGTGAGAAAATGATGGTGTGTATGTAGTTTATTCTTTCTAACTGTCTAACTGTAAATATTTGGTTACACTGTATTTGGATAGTCCAGTTCATAACGTTGCACCTACATGCCAAGTAACTAGACTGTAGTAGATGTTAGGTATTAGAGTTTGGGTTAGTAGAATATCTGTTGAGGAGCATCACAATAAAGAGTTATCCGATATTATAGACAACTATTAGCCTACTCTATAATACTCTAATGAGAGTTAGTTGGCATGTTGCAAAGTTACTTGTGGTCAACAGACAGTCTAAAGTGGACCATCGAAATAAAGAGTTACCAAATATCTTGTTCTAATCATTTACAGTAAATAATTAATGTATTACAGTTATTCTTGATTGCTCAAACACATTTCTAGAAGTTATGCCTCCTCTTCTTGAAACTGAACACAAATCTCTAACTTCTCACCCATTTCCCCAAACTTCCTATTTTCAGGTCAAAACGAAGCTGTCCACTCAAAACCATTCACTCTTGCTGAAAAACCAAACTTTGCCCTCAGACAGGACACACAAGTCCTCAAAAACACACACACACACACACTACAACATAGTCTTACACACTGGTGAGGTCAATTCAAAACAATACTACAAAAAACAGTAATATGTAAGTTATGCTGCTTGTGGTTCTCCCCCTTCTTCCACTCCATCGTCTCTGTGTCCTACAAAAATAGAAGGACTGATTACTGTAACTCTTTTTTACAAAATGGAAGCATTCAGAAAGTTTCTGTATGTGAGTCAATTTGATGCATTTTCTTTTCATTCCAGCTATAGTGCAAGAGTTAGAGTACATGTGTGTGTAACAGCACAGAGTTCAGCACGCAGAGCTTACAGTAGAGAGAGTGTGAAGAACTGGTTCCTGATGGAGGCGACGGTGAAGCGACTGATGATTGGCTGCACTCGTTGCTCAGCCTCACTCAGAATCACACCGGACACGGGCATGCTCAACTAGAGTAGCACCAGTTTCATCCTTTACCTTCCTCCTCCTCTTCCTCTTCCCTCCTCCTTCACATCCTCTTCTTCCTCCTTCACCTTCCTCCTCCTTCACCTTCCTCCTCATTCTCTTCCTTTTCATCCTTCACCTCCTCCTCCTCATCTTCCTCCTCATCCTCTTCCTACTCCTCATCCTCCTCATCCTCTATCTCCTCATCCTTCACCTCATCCTCCCTCCTTATCCTTCACCTCCTCTTTCTCTTCCTCTTCACCTTCTCCTCCTCTTCTCCCTCCTCCTCCTTCACATCCTCCTCATCCTTCACCTCCTCTTCTTCTTCATCCTTCACATTCCTCCCAACTCCTCCTCCCTCCTCCTCCTCCTCCTTCTCTTCCTTTTCATCCTTCTCCTCCTCCTCTTCCTCCTCATCCTCTTCCTACTCCTCATCCTCCTCCTCTTCCTCCTCATCCTTTACCTCCTCCTCCTTCACCTCTTCCTTCACCTCCTCCTCATCCTTCACCTCCTCCTTCTCTTCCTCTTCATCCTTCACCTCCTCCTCCTCCTCTTCTCCCTCATCGTCCTTCACCTTCTCTTCCTCTTCATTCTTCACCTCCTCTTCCTCCTCCTCTTCTCCCCACTCCTCTTCCACCTTCTCTTTCTCTTCATCTTTCACCTCCTCTTCCTCCTTCACCTCCTCCTCCCTCATTCTCCTCTTTCTCCTCCTCTTGCTCCTCATCCTTCCCCTCCTCTTTCTCTTCATCCTTCACCTCCTCCCAACTCATCATCTCCCTCTTCATCATTCACCTCCTCCTCCCTTCTCCCCCTTCTCCTCTTCCTCATCCTCTTCCTTAACCTCCTCTTACTATTCCTCCTAATCCTCTTCTTCCGCTTCATACTTCACCTCCTCCTCTTCCTTCACCTCCTCCTTTCCTTCACCTCCTCCTTTCCCTTCCTCTTAATCCTCTTCTTCCGCTTCATACTTCACCTCCTCCTCTTCCTTCACCTCCTCCTTTCCCTTCCTCTTAATCCTCTTCTTCCGCTTCATACTTCACCTCCTCCTTTTCCTTCACCTCCTCCTTTCTCTTCCTCCTATTCCTCCTCTTCCTCTTCATACTTCACCTCCTCATGCTCCTCTTTCTCCTCTTCCTTCACCTCCTCCTTTCTCCTCCTCTTTCTCCTCTTCCTCTTCATACTTAACCTTCTCCTCCTCTTCCTCCTCCTTCTCCTCCCCCCTCTTCATCCTCTTCCTTCTCCTCCATCTCCTCCTCCTTTCTCCTCCTCTTCCTTCTCCTCCTCCCCTTCCTCCTCCTTCTCCTCCTCTTCCTTCTCCCTTTTCCTCCTCCACCTCCTCCTTTCTCCTCATCTTCCTCCTCTTCCTTCACTTCCTCTTCCTCCTCCCTTTTCCTCCTCCTCCTCCTTTCTCATCTTCCTCCTCTTCCTTCACCTCCTCCTCCCCCTCTTCCTTTATTTCCTCCTTTTTCCTCCTCCTCCTTCACCTCCTCCTTTCTCCTCCTCCCCTCCTCCTTTCTCCTCCTCCTCCTTCCACCTCCTCCTCTTCCTCCTCCTCCTTTTTCCTCCTCCTCCTCCTCTTCCTTCTCCTCATCCTCTTCCTTCTCCTCCTCCTCCCCCTTCCTCCTTCTCCTCCTCCACCCTCCTCGTATTCCTCCTATTCCTACCCCTCCCTCCCTCCCTTCCTCCATTTGCTGACTTGAGTGAACAATATAAAAGGGTTTGTTTACTCGACAACGATATGCTTAAAACCGAGAAGTTATTTCTTTGAGTTTACAGACGACACCATTGTCAAAATGACCCCCATTCACACGGATCATCATCGTCTTCAGAGATTCAGGGTTTTGTTGTTTGGAGACCGTTGTCAAAAACTTTTCAGGCACCCAAAACGATCACGTGTCTGTCTTCAAGTTCCTACTCAATGTGGTTTGACACGTGTTGAAAGACAGTAATAAAAGTGCTGAAGTGCAGAATGCTGTGGTTGTGGTGGCACGGATGTGACAAATAATAGAACTGAATGTTTCTGAAAATGGAGAGGAGATCAGTTTGTACACTTCAAGGGAACACTGTAAAAACACCCAATTCAACTTGAAAAGTCGAGTTCAGTAAAATCAAATTGGCTTTACAAGTCAAAACATAAAAAATATATAAGTTGAAATTGGTTAAATTATTTTGATGGGTCAACGTAATGGAAAAACATGTTGTCATATTGATCATATATTTTTATTTATACAAAGCTGGTGAAAATGCAGAGACGACGTCATGCTGCTTTTTCTCACGATGCTTGCAGCTCTTTTTTTAATCTATATTTTCCAAACTGATCCTATGCCTTCTCCTGCAACATTTACGTTTACGTTTACATTTACTCCTGCAACATTTAGCTGAATCTACGTAAGTGAGAAAGCTTCTAAAGAGAGCAAAGAATAATTGTAAATCCTGTAACTTATTGTGAAATTCTAAGAATTATTCCTTCAATGACTCAAGGCAGGGAACTCAAGAGATCATCAAATGTACAGGACCTTGAAACACAGATCTTGCATGCAAATTATATTTTCCTGCCAACAATATCACCTCCCTGAAACTGAATACGTGTTGTTCTTTCAATAAGGGCTATTTTAGTATCTTAAAATGAATTATGTCATCCAGAACTAAGCTAAAACTCCATCTAAACAACACTGGCATTAAGACAAGTTTATATTATAGAGATTTTCTTTATGAGATTATATAAAGAAGGTAGATTTCAACTGTGTTGATAAGTGTTGGTTGGGCCAAGTTGTCACATTTATATTTGGGTAAAGTGTCACGTGTGTTTCATAGGTTCACTTCTGAAATGTGTTAATAAACAGCAGTAAATCTGGCAACCCAGCTATAACAGGACTTTCCCACAGCTTTAACCAATGTTCTGTAAAGATTAAGATAAAACATGATTTAAATAACATTTATAGAATGTTCTTGTAACCTAATTATTTATGTTGGCTTGAGAAAGACAACATTTTTAAATGTTATTTTTAAATATTATTATTCTGAGACTAAATTTTTAGACTGCTACTCCTAGCTTTAATACACAAACACTAAACTCACAAACCATGGGCCTGGAGTTTCAAACTGCAAAAAAAAAAAAAAAAAAAAAAACTGATCAGATTCACATTCTTCGAAGAAATAATAATCATATTAAAAAAATCCCAAACTTACATTGGCTTAGCAAAAATGCCCCTTCTAAATACTGTCCAGGATAAGAAATCCTCTTGTTTACTGTCAGTTTCCATCCGTCGAAAATGAGAAATAAAAGCATAATCTGAGAGCGCTCCACAAGTTATGTTTGTTTATACCATGATGCTCAATATTGATCAGCCAGAGAACTCAGGAAAGTTTGTCAATTTTATGTGTTTAAAGCGCCTTGCTTTAAACACATAAAATTGACAAACTTTCCTGAGTTTGAACATCCAAGCAATTTTAGACCATTCAAGCACAACAACACACAACATCTCACTTCAGTCCTCGTTACATACAGCAATAATGATATACATGATAGCTTGGCGAGTATCATCGAAAACATCCAGTTATGCCTCAAGTGAACATAAACAGTTGAGAAAGCGGCTGTGTATCATTGGATTCGTGCTACTTTGAAAATATACCTGAAACCTGATTTCTTTTTGCTAGGCCTATTGCTTGTAGCCTACTTTGCTTATTGTGAACTTTAACTTGTAGGCCTATACTTTTGCTGTAGCCTAATAATAAGCTTATTTATTAGAATAGCCTACAAAATAACATGGGTCACAAAAAAACAACAATACAAATACACACAAAAAAACATTTTGCGAGTAAAAACAACAGTGTAACCTTTTAACATTCGAATCACGACAAGATGTTTTAGAAACATTGTAAATTGCTGTTCCCACATCATTTTTAATAAGCTGGGTAAATCAATATATGTGATGACATATCACACTGTTCAGTACATAAACTGCTAAATAAACTGTTGAAACCTTTTTTTTTTCCAGTGGAGATGATGTTTTGTAGTCAACTTGACTTTCAAAAATAACTAGAGAAATATCACAAAACATTCTGACAGTTAGGCCTAACCCTGGTGTCAATACATAATAGCCTTTCTATAGGCCTATGGTGAGTAACATCGAAACTGATGTTACCAAACATGCAAGTTTGTGTGTGTGTGTGTGTGTGTGTGTGTGTGTAGGGCCTGATAAGGTGGAAAGCACCATATCTTTTAGTCCACTGGGTTGCCAGATCACACTAAACACGAAAAGAAACAGCTTAAAAATACAGATCATGTCAGCAGTTTTCATATATTAGAAAAACATATTTACAAATTAAATAAAAAAATAACGCATGCGGTGTATAATGGATTAACGGGAAACGTCGCTGTGTCACTCAGGGTGAATCTGAATATTTGGCAACCCACCCTGAGAGAGTCCAGTCGAGCGAAAGGAAAGCGCAGATCTCGAGGCGACCGAGTCAGGAAATGTTGGTCGGGTTTCGGACGCACATCTGAAGTCGGCCCGAGAGCTTGGGGAAAACCGGTTTGCGACAATGTTAAAGGACCCTGTATTCCAGTTTGGGGTGTTTTACGCCTTATTGTGTCAATGTGCCTTTGGTTTGGGTGAGTATCATATTGCTAAAGCTGCTTGTGCTAACGATATGTCTAACGCTATCTATCTCTGTTTATGAGCGCGTGCGTCCATTAATGTGAAGTGTGATTTCTGAAATATTCAGTAAATAATACAGTATGTTTTAAATAATCGCCGCTTGAGTGTGTTTAAGCTGTTGGCTGTTATTTAAATGCGGGGATCATTTCTGGTAACAGACCTGTGGTTCCCATATCATTTCCCAAATCTGGGAAATGTAACGTTAAGTGTTTTACAGTTGTGATTCCCTGCCCGAAAATGCATTCTCGTCTGGGGTGTTTTTCATTTAAATCGTTATTTATTAAAAAATAGCCTGAGTCAATTAGACTATAAAATATCTTAAGATTCAAAATAGTTCACATTTTGTTGTTTAAAAAATAATTATAGAGCCTGTGTGCTATAAGCGAGTGTTTACAAATGTAGGCCCATGCGCTCACACATTTAAATGATCTCCTTCATATTTTTTTTGTTTTTCAGTATGGCATAAGAGAGTCGTAGTCGAGGGACTTTATTTGTAATGTAGCCACAAAAAAAAAAAAATCCTCCTGCTCACCAAGAACAAATACTGTATTGTTTACTGTGCTAACGGCACTTTATGATATACTAGCTATATACTTTATTAATGACTGAGGCCGCTGCCTGCAACTCTTTGTAAGTGTTTGATAGGGTCTATAGCAATGATTATATATATATATATATATATATTACTGTACTGCATATATAAAGATACTGAATGTGTGTTCTGGGTTGTCCTCTTGAAGTCTGGACCATTTTTATATTTTGCTTAAAATAAGTATCTACTAAAACCAAATAAACAATGTAGGCTACATTATAATCAAAACGCCCTCATTATGAGCAGTAAACGAAGTTAACTAGTCATTTCAAAGTTTGTTGTCTTTCCTTGCCATTTACAAATAATTTTCCCAATTATAACAATATATTTATTATGAAATGCTCTTACCATGTTGATTATTAATGCTAAATGCAGATGAAAAAACGTCTTGTCACAAATCTGGTTTGAACGGTCATAATAAAATTTTTGCATCATTGTTGTTTTCTGCAGTGTTTTAGCGAAAGTATCAAATTTGACTTTTTACTGCTCACTGTGTTTCTGCTACTGTTGTTATAATAACTGCGTCATCTGCAGCTCTTCCTTTGACGTTTTTGCCTCTAGATGATCATAAACGCTTGTGGTGTAAACCACTCGACATGCTGCTCACTTTAACTACAGTAAAATGGTGCTACTGTTACCATTATCTGTTGCGGTCTTGTTGGAGTTGAATATGCATGGCCTATAGCTTTTTGGTAAGCCACCCAAAACACCATTTTATTATTTTACCTGTATATTATCCTAAAGCTTCCACTAAGAAAAAGTCCATTGCAACGTACAAATCAACCTACTTACAAGACACACACCGCAATGCATTACCGCAATAATACTGTAGTCCTGATGTTCATTCACTACGATTGATAACTGAGGCGCAGGATGACGTCAGTCGCTTTTGTAGGGAACGAGAGCAAGTCTGTGATGTGACGTGATAGTAGCGCCAGTACAGATACCCGGATGTACAGCATTCCCATGGATTACAGTAAATATAAGGGAATAGCTGATGGCTGAATGCCATGATCGACCCGTCTGAATCAAGAACTCCAGAGAGCTGTGTAATAAGATATGTGCTTCTTAGATAGATGAGATGCTTCTGTAGAAAAAAACAACAATTCCCAGACAGCACACGTGTCTTATAATGAGCACTTCGTCTGGAAAGCATCTAATCAAGTCAAGTCACTTCAAGCCACCTTTATTTACAATACAGAGTGTTTCAAAGCATCTTTACAGTAATAACAGGAAAATATTGCAACAAAGTTTGTTTCTGCTATATAGCAGATCTAGAAGAAAATAGTGTCATATTCCATCTTAAGTAAGCTCAGTGAGTTCATTTCTGTTGTAAAAAAATGATTGATTTAGTTAATTTATATTCAGGCGCTCTGGAGAAAACAGTGATGTCATCGTCCAGCTCAGTTCAGTTCTCATGTAATGGTGTCAATGCAGGCAGATCAGTAATAATAAAATCTGATAAACGTCTTTAAAAAGTCAGTTTTACATGCATTCTTAACCGTAAACATCTTAAAGACATTTTCTAAATGTCTATTTGACATCTGAAAGGAAACGCCTTGCGATGTACTTGTGTTATCAGTTGTGTTCAGTGTCCAGATTCCTGGTAGAGAGCAACATTAATTATAGGAAGCGATCCATTAGTCAGAGAAGTTGTTGTTAGCATGCAAGAGAGGTCAGTGCAGCCGTCCACCATCAGACATCAGGAATGACGTAATGGAGGATAGACATGAAAGTCTGCAGTGCTGTGTTGTTATATATTGTAACATTATTATAATTATTATAATCAGGGTTTGAAATTAACACTTGCCGACCGCCAAATGCGGGTAAAAATGAACTGTGGCGGGAAACGCTGTCAAATCACGAGCCAATTTGGCGTGTTAAGCCTAGTTCACACTACATGATTTTAAAACGTCGGGCTGAACTGTGCGGTTCACACTACATGACTTGCTCTCTGTGAAATCAGGAGTGTTCAAGTTGTTGACACCACACGACACAACGTGATTGATCCGCAACAGGGGGTAACGCACTACACGAGTTGACAACAACTCTGTCACCCAACGATTCTATCTTGTCTACAAACCACGTTTTGTCACGAAAAATCACGCGATAAAACGAACCGGAAATGACGCGAAACAGCACGCGCGTCAATACCCAGCGAAGAAGACGAAGAAGAACACAACACGCGAACATGCCTTGCTCTGATTGGCTGTAGCTCATGACATCACGTGAGCTTGAGTCGTACGACAGCTCTGGATATCTAGCATGCTAGATATTTTTCTGGGCTCGGCGACGCGTCTGCGAGGCGTCTGCGAGCGTCTTTGATGCGTTGTTTGCTCTTTCATACTAACAGATTGGCGAGTGTTTATCGCCCGCTAATCTCAGTCTTAATATGTTGTATTTCTTCTTTTTTTTCTTTTCTTTTTTCTTTTGGTGCTAGTAGAAGTTCTGAATGGCCGGTAATTTAAAAAATGTGTAGCAAAAATGGCCGGTGAGTGAAAAAGTTAATTTCAAACCCTGATTATAATGTTATTATTATTTTTACATAATTTGCCCAACTTAAAGGTGGGCAAGCGATATTTGAAAAACGCTGTTTGGAAGTTAGTCAGACCGACACACGAACAAACAACAACAAACGTGTGTAGCCAATCAGCATTAGGGGCGTGTGACGGTGGAGGAGAGAGAACGAGCAGGAGCAAGGTGTGAACTGAAGGAAGACTGCAGAAATAGAGATGAGACGCAATACAAAAGAGAAAAGCTCAGAAGAAATTACTGGAAAATGAAGGGTTATGACTGGGCAAGAGCTTTAGGACCCGCGTTAATATTAGAAAAGCTTTCCAGTGGTGGAGAGAGCAAAGCGGGAAAGCCTGAAAACACACGCGGATGTTGCTTTGATTCGCTCCACACGTGAGTAACAGTAACAAGTGAGTAACACATGAGTAACACGTGAGTAACAGTAACAAGTGAGTAACACATGAGTAACACGTGAGTAACAGTAACAAGTGAGTAACACATGAGTAACACGTGAGTAACAGTAACAAGTGAGTAACACATGAGTAACACGTGAGTAACAGTAACAAGTGAGTAACACGTGAGTAACAGTAACACGTGAGTAACACGTGAGTAACAGTAACAAGTGAGTAACACAGTAACACGTGAGTAACACAGTAACACGTGAGTAACAGTAACAAGTGAGTAACACAGTAACACGTGAGTAACAGTAACACGTGAGTAACAGTAACAAGTGAGTAACACAGTAACACGTGAGTAACACAGTAACACGTGAGTAACAGTAACAAGTGAGTAACACAGTAACACGTGAGTGACAGTAACAAGTGAGTAACACAGTAACACGTGAGTAGCACAGTAACACGTGAGTGACAGTAACAAGTGAGTAACACAGTTACACTGAGTATCAAGTGAGTAACACGTGAGTAACACAGTAACACGTGAGTAACAGTAACACGTGAGTACCACGTGAGTAACAGTAACACGTGAGTAACACAGTAACACGTGAGTAACAGTAACACGTGAGTAACAGTAACACGTGAGTAACAGTAACACGTGAGTAACACAGTAACACGTGAGTAACAGTAACACGTGAGTAACAGTAACACGTGAGTAACAGTAACACAGTAACACGTGAGTAACAGTAACACGTGAGTAACAGTAACACGTGAGTAACAGTAACACGTGAGTAACAGTAACACGTGAGTAACAGTAACACGTGAGTAACACGTGAGTAACAGTAACAAGTGAGTAACACAGTAACACGTGAGTAACACGTGAGTAGCACAGTAACACGTGAGTGACAGTAACAAGTGAGTAACACAGTTACACTGAGTAACACGTGAGTAACACGTGAGTAACACGTGAGTAACACGTGAGTAACACGTGAGTAACACGTGAGTAACAGTAACACGTGAGTAACACAGTAACACGTGAGTAACAGTAACACGTGAGTAACACAGTAACACGTGAGTAACAGTAACACGTGAGTAACACAGTAACACGTGAGTAACAGTAACACGTGAGTAACACAGTAACACGTGAGTAACAGTAACACGTGAGTAACACCAGGGATGGAAATTAACTTTTTTGTCCACCGGCCACTGTGGCTGGTGGATTTCAAAATCTACCAGCCACTCAATGTTTTTACCAGCCACTTTCTTGTTTTTAACCGACAATGTGTAACTGCATGTGAAAATTAATACTACAAGAATACTTAAGCAGTTTATTTAATCTCAAGTCTCAATGAAATACTGACATTTTCTCTTTCTCTCACCCTCGGCCTCATCCACCTAATCTGTCATTTATTTTTGTTTTGATGATAAATTGAGCCAGCCTCCAAAAGTAATTAACCTGTCCTGTGATTTTTTTTTTCTCTCTCTCACACAACACTCTCCAGACACGGATTTATGAGCTATAGTATGTTGGTTGCCTTAGAATAATATTTAATATAATCTAGATATGAAATGGAATAAATAGCATTCAATACAAAATGAATATGTCTCATATATTGAAATCAAGTTTTATGTGATAAAATATTTGCTTTGTTGTGCATTAGAACCACATCAGGCATTTAGTACAAAATAATTTATTGAAGCATCCAGATACTTCACCACGTGACAGCAGCTAGGCTCCTGATTGGTTAACGCGGCGCGAATTGACGCCAAAGTTCAGATTTTTCAACTCGGGCGGCAGACGCGAATTCGCGTCAAACGCGTGAATGCACAAAAGCACTCAATAAAATCATGCGCGCGGAACGCGTCAGACGCTCGAACTTGCCGCGCGAATGAGGCGTATTCGCATCTACCACGGCGCGCTCTACACCTCATTCGCGCCGTAGGAATTTTTTACGCGCGTAACGCGTCTTTGCATTGACTTAACAATGAAATCACTCGCGCCAGACGCTCTATTCTCGTCTGGTGTGAACGCACCATGATGTTTTCTCTGCAGACCTCTACGCCTGCGATGTAACGCCACATTTTTGTTTGAAGGTGTGCCTCCTCTAAAAGTGTCCGCCGTCCGGGTGAAACAGTATGCTATTTTTATTTACCCGCCACGGTGGCCGGTAGGTGAAGCGAGTTTACCCGCCACAACACAAAATCACCCGCATTTGGCTGGTGGCGGGTGCTAATTTCCATCCCTGAGTAACACGTGAGTAACAGTAACACGTGAGTAACAGTAACACGTGAGTAGCACAGTAACACGTGAGTAACAGTAACAAGTGAGTAACACGTGAGTAACAGTAACACGTGAGTAGCACAGTAACACGTGAGTAACAGTAACAAGTGAGTAACACGTGAGTAACAGTAACAAGTGAGTAACACGTGAGTAACAGTAACACGTGAGTAGCACAGTAACACGTGAGTAACAGTAACAAGTGAGTAACACGTGAGTAACACGTGAGTAACACGTGAGTAACAGTAACACGTGAGTAACAGTAACACGTGAGTAGCACAGTAACACGTGATTAACAGTAACACGTGAGTAACACGTGAGTAACAGTAACACGTGAGTAGCACAGTAACACGTGAGTAACAGTAACAAGTGAGTAACACGTGAGTAACAGTAACACGTGAGTAGCACAGTAACACGTGAGTAGCACAGTAACACGTGAGTAACAGTAACAAGTGAGTAACAGTAACACGTGAGTAACAGTAACACGTGAGTAACAGTAACACGTGAGTAGCACAGTAACACGTGAGTAACAGTAACAAGTGAGTAACACGTGAGTAACAGTAACACGTGAGTAGCACAGTAACACGTGAGTAACAGTAACAAGTGAGTAACACGTGAGTAACAGTAACACGTGAGTAGCACAGTAACACGTGAGTAACAGTAACAAGTGAGTAACACGTGAGTAACAGTAACACGTGAGTAACACAGTAACACGTGAGTAACAGTAACAAGTGAGTAACACGTGAGTAACAGTAACACGTGAGTAACACGTGAGTAACAGTAACAAGTGAGTAACACAGTAACACGTGAGTAACAGTAACAAGTGAGTAACACGTGAGTAACAGTAACACGTGAGTAACACGTGAGTAACAGTAACAAGTGAGTAACACGTGAGTAACAGTAACAAGTGAGTAACACGTGAGTAACAGTAACACGTGAGTAACACGTGAGTAACAGTAACAAGTGAGTAACACGTGAGTAACAGTAACAAGTGAGTAACACGTGAGTAACAGTAACAAGTGAGTAACACAGTAACACGTGAGTAACAGTAACAAGTGAGTAACACAGTTACACTGAGTAACAAGTGAGTAACAAGTGAGTAACAAGTGAGTAACAAGTGAGTAACAAGTGAGTAACAAGTGAGTAACACGTGAGTAACACTTGAGTAACAGTAACACGTGAGTAACAGTAACAAGTGAGTAACACAGTTACACTGAGTAACAAGTGAGTAACAAGTGAGTAACAAGTGAGTAACACGTGAGTAACACTGAGTAACACAGTAACACGTGAGTAACACTGAGTAACACAGTAACACGTGAGTAACACTGAGTAACACAGTTACACTGAGTAATAAGTGAGTAACACAGTAACACGTGAGTAACACGGTTTTCACGTTAAGCGTTTTAGAATGTCCCCTAACAACCAACTCTTGTTTGTAATTACTATTGTGTACTGTACGTTAAATTTGTTGTGCTTCCTCGTCATTCGTTCATCATCTGCGCATTATATTTCGTGAAGCATTATTCTGCTTCTGCTATGATAAACAGACATCCACTCTTGTATTGCGTGCGTAACGGATGTCAGTTAGTGAGTGGCGCTGATGATTGCTAGAGAATGCGGTGTTTAGCATCATTGCTAATGCCAGCAATCGCGTTCGAGAACGACTCGAAACGCAGGGCGTTTAGGATTGGAGTAGGGAAGCACCGATATAAACATTTTGGCCGATACGATAACCGATAATTAGTTATATTTGAAAGCCGATAACCGATATATTGTACGAAAGATCTAAATCCAATTTTTCTATATAATTTTTGAGAGCCTGATGATTACAAAATTAAAAGTTCCAAGCACACAATTAAAATGTTCTCATGATAATTTTATCCCTCCTTTACTGCATTTTCCTTTTTGATTCCAATAATATTTCAAGCGATTCAAAACCATCATCATAAAACAGTGCGCATCTGAAGGAAATAATACATTATTTATCGGCTTTAATATATATGATTGTTTCTATCAGGCCGATAGCGTTAACATCCCCAGCCGCTATATCCCCAGATTGCAGGATGAGTTTTGGAAGAGAGGCGTGTGTTTGTTTGGGTTAATCAACATTGTCCCACAGCGTTTTTGAAATATCCCTTACCCAATCTTTGATAGGATGCCAAATCAATTTACTTTCAATTCAAGGAAGTTTTTTTTAAATCCCTGTGGACAAAATGCTTCCGGAAACGAGGCTCCTGGCGGTCTAGTCTGTATGCAGGGACACTTGTGTAGGCTAAATGCTTTATGATTCGTGAGCTTCTGCGAGAGTTTTATGTTCACTGGTGGAGTCAGTGAGTATTATCAAGTTGTTACTATATACAATGGATGAATTATTAAACACAAATAAAATATGCAAGTTCTTGGTAACAAAGCTGTAGTTTTTATATATAATTTATATATATATTATTAAAATATTTGAATAATAGCTGTAGTCATCACCTAAACTTATGCGTAACAGAGCTGTAGGCTATATAAAAACCTTAGTATTTCTAATATGTTTATCTAAAGATAGAATAATGTAACTTTTTAAGTTTTAAAAGTTTTACATGCAGGTGCTTGCATTTCTCTATGCATATCTCATGGCTTGCAGATTTCCCCTCACTTTAGGTTGCACTTAGCACTAGTAAGCTGGTATTATATTTCTATTGAACTCTATAGTGTCGGTTTGCAGAGGATCTCGGATGACTGTAGTTTGGCTTTAGGACTCAAACTTTTGTTTGTATGAATGCTTGTGTTTGCGTGACAATCTTTCTCTCATTTCTCTCTCTCGCTCTTTCACTTCCTTCCTGTTGTTCTTTTCATTCCTTCGTTTCTATCTCTTGTATTCTTTCTCAATTCTTGTTTGCACCAATGTGCCAGTCAGTCCGCCGGTGTCTTGGCCAGAGTTTGCTGTTGAATGTACAGTATGGGTGCTATATAACGTGGTTTTATTTTCACACATGTGTCACAGTAAAACCACAGCTAGGTCTGATGTGAGCGGGTGTGAAAATGTCACTCCTCACACGTGGTTACAGCTGCAAATCAGTGTGGCCTTTAGCATTGTTCGACGGCGACGCTGCTTCTCTGGCTGACATCGTGAGACGAAATAAACAGCGAACGAACAAACTTTTAAAAGCAACCGCCTACTGCTGATTTACAAGCCCTGCACACATGGCAAGGCACAAATAAAACACTTATTTTAGCCTAAATAATAATGTTGAGGAACAAAATAAAAAGGACTAAGATGGCATGTGATCTCAGTTCTGTGGCAAGGCTATATATACATATATATATATTCCCATTGAAATACTCTCACATCAAAACTAAACTATTAGTGTTAACAGCACTAAACTTCCTCTCAAGTGCAAAAACTGATTTCTGCTTTCTAAATTTCACTTCTCTTAAACAAAGTTTTCTCAAACACGTTTACAAGTCAGATTTTTTTTTATTTGGTTGATTTTCAGTGATGATTTGGCAACTTTTTCCTCAATTACTATTCAGAAACCGCATTATGAGCTTTGCTCAACTGTCTCACAGTCGAAATATGTCTAGATTCTGTAGTGACTTGAGATGTGAGATGGCTTAACAATTAACACTACAAAAAAAAGAACAGCTCATTCCACTGTTTATAAAGAAAAACAGTCAAAAAGACATTGTTTTTTCCACTATTGAGTGGTGTAACATTTCATAGTCTAACATCAACGATAAAATCTCCCAGTTGTGGCTTTGTGGTTTTTTTTTTAATCTTCTAATTTTTATGAGCATTTTTATTATGATAATTTAAAAAAAGTAATCGTCATAACCAATGTTGTCACTCAGTTTACTATGAATGATCGAGTCCAAGCACCTAATCTACCAGGAGTCTAATGTTTCTACTCTCTGTGTGTTTGACATCTTAATATTGTGCAAGAGAAGCATTTCCTGTGACTAGCAGCCACTTCCTCAGATCATACTGACCCCGTTAAACTGAAATAACATGCAAAAAAACAAACGTATTGTCTTAAACCGTTTATACACTGCCAATAATCGATCTAACAACACAATGGAGGGATGGGAGTTATGTATCCTGATGAAATATAAAAATAGCTTATTCCAGTCTAAAAGGGCAATCGGTGCATCTTTAATTATTAAAATATATTTTTGAAAAGACATTTGAATATAGCCATAATTTATATTTGTCTGCTAAACTCATTTCAAACATGTAAGCATCATATGTAATATGATTCAAACCTCAAAATCTTTCATCAGGGAAATGACGTCTGTCTGAGAAATGCCTCAACATTTCAGTGCCTGTTTAGCAATACTGGAAGAAATTGTTGTAATCATAAGTTTGCAATGATCTCTAAATCTGAATCTAACCGGCGCTTGTTTTTCCTCAGTTCCTCCTGCAACAAACGTCAGTGTTGTTTGTCACAACTTTGTGAATGTGCTTTACTGGAACTACAGTAATCCCGCTGAACAGCTGAGGTTCAGCGTACTGGTCAAACCTTATGAAAGGTACGTGTGTGTGTGTGTGTGTGTGTCAAAAGCAGCTGACGAAAACAATTTCAGAGAATCACGTGACATTTCCTAATCACAAGACACTCACTCTGTGTCATTTATCTGCAGTGATCGCCGGACCGTCGACACGTCCCAGATATTCCTTGATATCAGCAACTACAGCCACGATGCGGCCGATGATTATGTTGTGGATGTGACGGCACATGTTGGACAAGAGAAATCTGAAAGTGCCTCCATTAGATTCACATACAGCAAAGACTATTATGATGAGAAAAAGCATACATATAAATGTAAGTTCTCTAAGTATAACTTAATAATATAGATGCAGTATTATACTTTTTTTTACAGTGAAATTAGGGTTTGCATGCACTAATGATGATGTATAAAAAGTATAAAACATCTGCAATTTATTCATCGCAAAACGGAAATTCGATACACTCATGTCACGATACACTCATGTCACGATACACTCATGTCACGATACACTCATGTCACGATACACTCATGTCACGATACACTCATGTCACGATACACTCATGTAAGGATACACTCATGTCACGATACACTCATGTCACGATACACTCATGTCACGATACACTCATGTCACGATACACTCATGTCACGATACACTCATGTAAGGATACACTCATGTCACGATACACTCATGTCACGATACACTCATGTCACGATACACTCATGTCACGATACACTCATGTCACGATACACTCATGTCACGATACACTCATGTAACGATACACTCATGTCACGATACACTCATGTAACGATACACTCATGTCACGATACACTCATGTCACGATACACTCATGTCACGATACACTCATGTCACGATACACTCATGTCACGATACACTCATGTCACGATACACTCATGTCACGATACACTCATGTCACGATACACTCATGTAAGGATACACTCATGTCACGATACACTCATGTCACGATACACTCATGTCACGATACACTCATGTCACGATACACTCATGTCACGATACACACATGTCACGATACACTCATGTCACGATACACTCATGTCACGAAACACTCATGTCACGAGACACTCATGTCACGATACACTCATGTCACGATACACTCATGTCACGATACACTCATGTCACGATACACTCATGTAACGATACACTCATGTCACGATACACTCATGTCACGATACACTCATGTCACGATACACTCATGTCACGATACACACTCATGTCACGATACACACTCATGTCACGATACACTCATGTCACGATACACTCATGTCACGATACACTCATGTCACGATACACTCATGTAACGATACACTCATGTCACGATACACTCATGTAACGATACACTCATGTCACGATACACTCATGTAACGATACACTCATGTAACGATACACTCATGTAACGATACACTCATGTCACGATACACTCATGTCACGATACACTCATGTCACGATACACTCATGTCACGATACACTCATGTCACGATACACTCATGTCACGATACACTCATGTCACGATACACTCATGTCACGATACACTCATGTCACGATACACTCATGTCACGATACACTCATGTGACGATACACTCATGTCACGATACACTCATGTCACGATACACTCATGTCACGATACACTCATGTAACGATACACTCATGTCACGATACACTCATGTCACGATACACTCATGTCACGATACACTCATGTCACGATACACTCATGTAACGATACACTCATGTCACGATACACTCATGTAACGATACACTCATGTCACGATACACTCATGTAACGATACACTCATGTCACGATACACTCATGTCACGATACACTCATGTCACGATACACTCATGTCACGATACACTCATGTAACGATACACTCATGTCACGATACACTCATGTCACGATACACTCATGTCACGATACACTCATGTCACGATACACTCATGTCACGATACACTCATGTAACGATACACTCATGTCACGATACACTCATGTCACGATACACTCATGTAACGATACACTCATGTCACGATACACTCATGTAACGATACACTCATGTCACGATACACTCATGTCACGATACACTCATGTCACGATACACTCATGTCACGATACACTCATGTCACGATACACTCATGTCACGATACACTCATGTCACGATACACTCATGTAACGATACACTCATGTCACGATACACTCATGTCACGATACACTCATGTCACGATACACACTCATGTCACGATACACACTCATGTCACGATACACTCATGTCACGATACACTCATGTAACGATACACTCGTGTCACGATACACTCGTGTCACGATACACACTCATGTCACGATACACTCATGTCACGATACACTCATGTCACGATACACTCATGTCACGATACACTCATGTCACGATACACTCATGTCACGATACACTCATGTCACGATACACTCATGTCACGATACACACTCATGTCACGATACACTCATGTCACGATACACTCATGTCACGATACACTCATGTCACGATACACTCATGTCACGATACACTCATGTCACGATACACTCATGTAACGATACACTCATGTGATACACTCAATGTCACGATACACTCATGTCACGATACACTCATGTGATACACTCATGTAACGATACACTCATGTCACGATACACTCATGTCACGATACACTCATGTAACGATACACTCATGTCACGATACACTCATGTCACGATACACTCATGTCACGATACACTCATGTAACGATACACTCATGTAACGATACACTCATGTAACGATACACTCATGTAACGATACACTCATGTCACGATACACTCATGTCACGATACACTCATGTCACGATACACTCATGTCACGATACACTCATGTCACGATACACTCATGTCACGATACACTCATGTCACGATACACTCATGTCACGATACACTCATGTCACGATACACTCATGTCACGATACACTCATGTCACGATACACTCATGTGACGATACACTCATGTCACGATACACTCATGTCACGATACACTCATGTCACGATACACTCATGTAACGATACACTCATGTCACGATACACTCATGTCACGATACACTCATGTCACGATACACTCATGTCACGATACACTCATGTAACGATACACTCATGTCACGATACACTCATGTAACGATACACTCATGTCACGATACACTCATGTAACGATACACTCATGTCACGATACACTCATGTCACGATACACTCATGTCACGATACACTCATGTCACGATACACTCATGTAACGATACACTCATGTCACGATACACTCATGTCACGATACACTCATGTCACGATACACTCATGTCACGATACACTCATGTCACGATACACTCATGTAACGATACACTCATGTCACGATACACTCATGTCACGATACACTCATGTAACGATACACTCATGTCACGATACACTCATGTAACGATACACTCATGTCACGATACACTCATGTCACGATACACTCATGTCACGATACACTCATGTCACGATACACTCATGTCACGATACACTCATGTCACGATACACTCATGTCACGATACACTCATGTAACGATACACTCATGTCACGATACACTCATGTCACGATACACTCATGTCACGATACACACTCATGTCACGATACACACTCATGTCACGATACACTCATGTCACGATACACTCATGTAACGATACACTCGTGTCACGATACACTCGTGTCACGATACACACTCATGTCACGATACACTCATGTCACGATACACTCATGTCACGATACACTCATGTCACGATACACTCATGTCACGATACACTCATGTCACGATACACTCATGTCACGATACACTCATGTCACGATACACACTCATGTCACGATACACTCATGTCACGATACACTCATGTCACGATACACTCATGTCACGATACACTCATGTCACGATACACTCATGTCACGATACACTCATGTAACGATACACTCATGTGATACACTCAATGTCACGATACACTCATGTCACGATACACTCATGTGATACACTCATGTAACGATACACTCATGTCACGATACACTCATGTCACGATACACTCATGTAACGATACACTCATGTCACGATACACTCATGTCACGATACACTCATGTCACGATACACTCATGTAACGATACACTCATGTCACGATACACTCATGTCACGATACACTCATGTAACGATACACTCATGTAACGATACACTCATGTAACGATACACTCATGTCACGATACACTCATGTAACGATACACTCATGTAACGATACACTCATGTAACGATACACTCATGTCACGATACACTCATGTCACGATACACTCATGTCACGATACACTCATGTAACGATACACTCATGTCACGATACACTCATGTAACGATACACTCATGTAACGATACACTCATGTAACGATACACTCATGTAACGATACACTCATGTCACGATACACTCATGTCACGATACACTCATGTCACGATACACTCATGTAACGATACACTCATGTCACGATACACTCATGTCACGATACACTCATGTCACGATACACTCATGTAACGATACACTCATGTCACGATACACTCATGTCACGATACACTCATGTCACGATACACTCATGTGATACACTCATGTGATACACTCATGTCACGATACACTCATGTCACGATACACTCATGTAACGATACACTCATGTCACGATACACTCATGTCACGATACACTCATGTCACGATACACTCATGAAACGATACACTCATGTAACGATACACTCATGTCACGATACACTCATGTCACGATACACTCATGTCACGATACACTCATGTAACGATACACTCATGTCACGATACACTCATGTCACGATACACTCATGTCACGATACACTCATGTCACGATACACTCATGTCACGATACACTCATGTAACGATACACTCATGTCACGATACACTCATGTCACGATACACTCATGTGATACACTCATGTAACGATACACTCATGTCACGATACACTCATGTCACGATACACTCATGTCACGATACACTCATGTAACGATACACTCATGTCACGATACACTCATGTCACGATACACTCATGTCACGATACACTCATGTAACGATACACTCATGTCACGATACACTCATGTAACGATACACTCATGTAACGATACACTCATGTAACGATACACTCATGTCACGATACACTCATGTCACGATACACTCATGTCACGATACACTCATGTAACGATACACTCATGTCACGATACACTCATGTCACGATACACTCATGTCACGATACACTCATGTAACGATACACTCATGTCACGATACACTCATGTCACGATACACTCATGTGATACACTCATGTGATACACTCATGTCACGATACACTCATGTCACGATACACTCATGTCACGATACACTCATGTCACGATACACTCATGTAACGATACACTCATGTCACGATACACTCATGTCACGATACACTCATGTCACGATACACTCATGTAACGATACACTCATGTAACGATACACTCATGTCACGATACACTCATGTCACGATACACTCATGTCACGATACACTCATGTCACGATACACTCATGTCACGATACACTCATGTCACGATACACTCATGTCACGATACACTCATGTCACGATACACTCATGTAACGATACACTCATGTCACGATACACTCATGTAACGATACACTCATGTCACGATACACTCATGTGATACACTCATGTCACGATACACTCATGTCACGATACACTCATGTGATACACTCATGTCACGATACACTCATGTCACGATACACTCATGTGATACACTCATGTCACGATACACTCATGTCACGATACACTCATGTCACGATACACTCATGTGATACACTCATGTCACGATACACTCATGTCACGATACACTCATGTCACGATACACTCATGTGATACACTCATGTCACGATACACTCATGTCACGATACACTCATGTAACGATACACTCATGTCACGATACACTCATGTCACGATACACTCATGTAACGATACACTCATGTCACGATACACTCATGTCACGATACACTCATGTAACGATACACTCATGTCACGATACACTCATGTCACGATACACTCATGTAACGATACACTCATGTCACGATACACTCATGTCACGATACACTCATGTCACGATACACTCATGTCACGATACACTCATGTCACGATACACTCATGTCACGATACACTCATGTAACGATACACTCATGTAACGATACACTCATGTAACGATACACTCATGTCACGATACACTCATGTAACGATACACTCATGTCACGATACACTCATGTCACGATACACTCATGTCACGATACACTCATGTCACGATACACTCATGTCACGATACACTCATGTCACGATACACTCATGTCACGATACACTCATGTAACGATACACTCATGTCACGAAACACTCATGTAACGATACACTCATGTCACGATACACTCATGTCACGATACACTCATGTAACGATACACTCATGTCACGATACACTCATGTCACGATACACTCATGTGATACACTCATGTCACGATACACTCATGTCACGATACACTCATGTCACGATACACTCATGTCACGATACACTCATGTCACGATACACTCATGTCACGATACACTCATGTCACGATACACTCATGTCACGATGCACTCATGTAACGATACACTCATGTCACGATACACTCATGTAACGATACACTCATGTCACGATACACTCATGTCACGATACACTCATGTCACGATGCACTCATGTAACGATACACTCATGTCACGATACACTCATGTCACGATACACTCATGTCACGATACACACTCATGTCACGATACACACTCATGTCACGATACACTCATGTCACGATACACTCATGTCACGATACACTCATGTCACGATACACTCATGTCACGATACACTCATGTCACGATACACTCATGTCACGATACACTCATGTAACGATACACTCATGTCACGATACAGATACACTCATGTCACGATACACTCATGTAACGATACACTCATGTCACGATACACTCATGTCACGATACACTCATGTGATACACTCATGTAACGATACACTCATGTCACGATACACTCATGTCACGATACACTCATGTAACGATACACTCATGTCACGATACACTCATGTCACGATACACTCATGTCACGATACACTCATGTAACGATACACTCATGTCACGATACACTCATGTCACGATACACTCATGTCACGATACACTCATGTCACGATACACTCATGTAACGATACACTCATGTCACGATACACTCATGTCACGATACACTCATGTCACGATACACTCATGTCACGATACACTCATGTCACGATACACTCATGTCACGATACACTCATGTCACGATACACTCATGTCACGATACACTCATGTCACGATACACTCATGTCACGATACACTCATGTAACGATACACTCATGTCACGATACACTCATGTCACGATACACTCATGTAACGATACACTCATGTCACGATACACTCATGTCACGATACACTCATGTGATACACTCATGTAACGATATACTCATGTCACGATACACTCATGTCACGATACACTCATGTCACGATACACTCATGTAACGATACACTCATGTCACGATACACTCATGTCACGATACACTCATGTCACGATACACTCATGTAACGATACACTCATGTCACGATACACTCATGTCACGATACACTCATGTCACGATACACTCATGTCACGATACACTCATGTCACGATACACTCATGTCACGATACACTCATGTAACGATACACTCATGTCACGATACACTCATGTCACGATACACTCATGTCACGATACACTCATGTGATACACTCATGTCACGATACACTCATGTCACGATACACTCATGTGATACACTCATGTCACGATACACTCATGTCACGATACACTCATGTCACGATACACTCATGTCACGATACACTCATGTAACGATACACTCATGTCACGATACACTCATGTCACGATACACTCATGTCACGATACACTCATGTAACGATACACTCATGTAACGATACACTCATGTCACGATACACTCATGTCACGATACACTCATGTCACGATACACTCATGTCACGATACACTCATGTCACGATACACTCATGTAACGATACACTCATGTCACGATACACTCATGTCACGATACACTCATGTAACGATACACTCATGTCACGATACACTCATGTAACGATACACTCATGTCACGATACACTCATGTCACGATACACTCATGTCACGATACACTCATGTCACGATACACTCATGTCACGATACACTCATGTCACGATACACTCATGTCACGATACACTCATGTCACGATACACTCATGTCACGATACACTCATGTAACGATACACTCATGTCACGATACACTCATGTAACGATACACTCATGTAACGATACACTCATGTAACGATACACTCATGTCACGATACACTCATGTGATACACTCATGTGATACACTCATGTCACGATACACTCATGTCACGATACACTCATGTCACGATACACTCATGTCACGATACACTCATGTCACGATACACTCATGTCACGATACACTCATGTCACGATACACTCATGTCACGATACACTCATGTCACGATACACTCATGTCACGATACACTCATGTAACGATACACTCATGTCACGATACACTCATGTCACGATACACTCATGTAACGATACACTCATGTCACGATACACTCATGTCACGATACACTCATGTCACGATACACTCATGTAACGATACACTCATGTCACGATACACTCATGTCACGATACACTCATGTCACGATACACTCATGTAACGATACACTCATGTGATACACTCATGTCACGATACACTCATGTCACGATACACTCATGTCACGATACACTCATGTAACGATACACTCATGTCACGATACACTCATGTCACGATACACTCATGTCACGATACACTCATGTCACGATACACTCATGTCACGATACACTCATGTAACGATACACTCATGTCACGATACACTCATGTAACGATACACTCATGTGATACACTCATGTCACGATACACTCATGTAACGATACACTCATGTCACGATACACTCATGTCACGATACACTCATGTCACGATACACTCATGTCACGATTCACTCATGTCACGATACACTCGTGTAACGATACACTCGTGTCACGATACACTCATGTAACAATACACTCATGTCACGATACACTCATGTCACGATACACTCATGTCACGATACACTCATGTCACGATACACTCATGTCACGATACACTCATGTAACGATACACTCGTGTCACGATACACTCATGTCACGATACACTCATGTGATACACTCATGTCACGATACACTCGTGTCACGATACACTCATGTCACGATACACTCATGTCACGATACACTCATGTCACGATACACTCATGTAACGATACACTCATGTCACGATACACTCATGTCACGATACACTCATGTCACGATACACTCATGTCACGATACACTCATGTCACGATACACTCATGTCACGATGCACTCATGTCACGATACACTCATGTCACGATACACTCATGTCACGATACACTCATGTCACGATGCACTCATGTCACGATGCACTCATGTCACGATACACTCATGTCACGATACACTCATGTAACGATGCACTCATGTCACGATACACTCATGTCACGATACACTCATGTCACGATACACTCATGTCACGATACACACTCATGTCACGATACACTCATGTCACGATGCACTCATGTCACGATACACTCATGTCACGATACACTCATGTAACGATACACTCATGTCACGATACGATACATTGCGATACTTTAAAAAGTTAACAAAAAATGTGCTGCTGATTTAAATTTTAGGTTTTGGTATTACATCAGGAATGGACTTGAATAGGCTTGGACTTGGTCATGGACCCCAATCACATGATATTCATGTTTCTGAAGTTTAAAATATATAATTATGTTAGACACACATGCTTGACTCTGTCCCTGACTACATATAAATAACGTAGGCCCGTTTTACTGGTAATATCAGTCCCTAAAACCACGATCTCTCCCTCTATTAATGCACTTATAGAAGAAGAAACCCTGAATCTTCATACTACTAAAACTACAAACGTGATATGGGGATTTGAATTATGTCTGTGCTTTGACTTTGAGTGCCGCTCTTCAGATGATCAATGCAGTCAATCACAGTTCTAATCGCAAAACGTGTCAAACTCAAAAAAATATAGATTTATTTATTTATTTATTTGGGACGGTGCACATTAATGTACACTCCTGTAAACACTATAAATGAGCCAGATTATAGCATAAATGCTCATTTTCATCTGTAGTCCCGAAAATGACTGTTCCCAAACTTAAAAGAGTTAGTTCATCCAAAAATGAAAAGTCTGTCTGCATTCACTCACTCCCATGTCGTTCTTGCGCACACACATACACCTGAACATCCGTGTTAACGACAGTATGTGCCTTGATCAGTAAATCTGTTCATCATTATAGTTCACATCACTGAAAGATTAATTTTAATATTAGTTTTTTTTCCTTGTTATTTTGACTGTTTTAAGCAATATTGTGCTTTTTTTCCAGGCTCTTTGGACTTCCCAGCTGTAAACATTTCTGTCCACAAAGATGTGATTAAAGTGTCTTTTTGGCACCCTTACTTATTTTATGAGCAGGATACTCTGAACGAGGAATTCAAGTACACAGTCACACATGATCAGGTCAGAAATGCAGTAAAAAAAACATTGAAAGAGGTGTAATCGCAAAAACTCCTCCATGTTACAGTCTTCTTTTCTGAAATCACTCTATTCTCCGTCTTCAGGAAACGTTTTCAGACTACTGTTTGGGGGAAGATGAACAGTGCATTGCAGATATCCACTTTAACCAAAGCGTGGCCGGACAGTGTGTGGAGCTGAGGTTTGAAGGGAAGATCTCTGCTATTCCTACACACACCTCCAGACACGTCTGTGTCCCTCGGCTGACGCCCCACACCGGTAAAATGCTACAGATATTGAGATTTCTTGTTTGCACAAGATAAAGCCACACATGAGCTGTGTTTGAAATCACCTTATCTCCTCACTGACTCTTCCATATCACATAAGTCACTGCATGAGAAAGATTTAGTTTCAAAATGAATATTTTGCACGATAACGATAGTTCTTTATATTTGAAAGCCGATAACCGATATATTGGCCGATAAATCTATATACAATTTTTTTTTTTTTTAAAGAGCCTGAATACAAAAACATAAGTCTCACCATCCCAAGCACACAATTATAATTTCCTCATTATAATTTTATGTAGCCGAGATTTGCGCTGCACATGTTGCACTTACTTTTCTGTATTTTCCTCTTTGAAGTGATTCCAATCATATTTCAAGCGACTCAAAACCATCATGTTGAACAGTTCGCATCTGAAGCCTCTCAGCTGAAGGAAATAATCCATCATTTATCAGCTTTAATATATCAGCCAAATTTTCGTAATGCACCGATAACGGTAACATTACAAATGAACATATATCTGCCGATACCGATATGGTGGCCGATATATCGTGCATCTTTAGAGTATGGACACTGATGTCAAATTCATGCACCAGAGACGACTGTGAAACACTTAAACCACAAACGGTTTGTGGAATGCATGAGGTGCATTCTGGGATTGAATGAGTGCACTGGATAATCTCCACTATGGTTTCAGTCACCACTCTAATATTGCACTAGGGTTTTTTTGTTGTAACATATTTTAAAGGTGAAGAATTTCATTTCTGTGCCACTAACGATCTGTTTGAATTGTAATATTTGTCAAATATAATTTTTTATTATTATCATTATAAGGCACTGGGGTTGCGGTGCCACCGGCTTGGGCCCGTCATCGCTGCTTGCAGCTATATTTATTATTAAATTTAGTATCTAGTATGCTGCCTCCTAATATACATTGGGCTAATTTTAGCACCTTGTGTATTATTAGAGGAAAATCCCATAATGCATTGCAACAAGCTCAGTGGAATAAATCCAAGGTGTTGGCCTAAGCAAGATAAATGTCGCGAAATAGATTTGGAATTCATTCAATACCGAAAAAGCAGTATTTAAGCCGTTATCTGTCCGATCAATGGCAGGTTGGAGGAGCGCTTCAACTTATTTGAGAACTTCTGTTGTTTTTTCCAGTTTTGTCTGATGCTGATAGTGGAACTTCACCTTTAGCTTATGAGAATATCAGTATTGTGTGAGTACTAGACTAGATTGCTTCATTGAAATGTTCTTTTCTGTAGACCACACAGGATTAATATTGGCTTTGCTGGGAGGAGGGTTCGTGTTGCTCTGCATTATCGCAGGCGTTGTGTGGGTCATCTCCAAGAAGTGGTCCAAAATCCCCAAACTTCCTGAAGCTTTGGTTGGTGTCTTTGAGTCTTTTCACTTTCTATTTCTGTTTTTTACATCTGACAATATGGTATATGCATATTTCACCTAAAATGGTGTATTTAACCCTCATGTTGGTCCGAACCTGTGCCTTTTGGTCCTATGTGGGACACTTTTGTTGTTGTTGTTGAAGGATATCATTTTAGTAAGCCACATACATACACACTGTAAAGTTTCAGGAGTGTCAACCGCATTTAAATACGCCGATGAATCCCCTAAATTATAATTTCGTGTCTGTACGGAACGTGGCTTGTCCCGAAATTGCAATGATTGACTTTGTGTTAAGCGAAACAACATTCTGGCATCACGCTTGTTTGCTATCCACTATTTTTTAAATAACATTGCAGAGACCTAAGCCTTGTTATTTTCTGGGACTTTAACCCTTTAACTGCCCCCCCCCCCCCCACACCCCCCTTTTTTTTTTCTGCATAGACATGAAAATCACTATCCAAAATAAAATGGTTGTAATTCAAGAATGCTTTGGAATATAGACCTATTGATAGATCTTGTTTTAAAGAAGACATTTCCCAGATTCTTCTAGAAGTGAAATAAATTATGAAAGTGAAACAGAAAAAAAGTTATATAAGTTTGAGTTTATGAAAATGTACAATGTAAAAATATAATTATTTATATTTTATATAAATATATATATATAATACAAAATATATTTTACTCTAAAACTGCAAGAAAATGAAAGCCAAAAATCTGAACAAGTTGTGTTTTTAGCTTTTATTAGCTTTCAGTAAGATTTTATTTGGGCGCAGTACCAAACTTTTTCACTAGTTGGACAGCCAAGCTTCCTTACTGACCATATAAGGGCCTCCATTTTCATATGTGTTTTGAGTGATCTGAAGCATGTATTCCCCAATTTATGAAGTAGACATCCTATTCAGAAGAAGTATGGGTGGTTTGGCAGTATTTGATTTGAATTCAACCTCTAATAAGCGCATAAAAAGAGCACACATGTGCGTCATAGCTCGCAGCCGCATCACAAATCGAGAATCCATACATTTTTCTTTATATTTAAAACATTTTCAGACCTTTTTTTCTCATAAAATTGAATTAGTGTTATCTTTTGAACGTTTGGCATGAAAACAAACTGAGGTTTCTACTAATCTTTCATGATTTTTCATGTTTATTGCTATTTCAAAATAAAGGCCTAAACACGCCTAATGAATATGAAATATTCTTGTTGGAAATTGATAAATTACTGCTCCTCTGTAATTTATTTTAAAAAACAGCCACCGAACTATGAAAACTAGAGATTGTAAGCTTTCAAATGAAATATAGTTTGTCAATATTACTTTAGGTTTTTACTAAGATATTATTGTTTTAAAAATATCATGGCGGTGACAGTCAAGGAAGTGTGACTTTAACTTTGTTTGCAAGGCTTCTTCACGGAGCGCGCTCTTGCAGTGTTGCCACGTCCACTTATTATAAGCATTTTTTTAGATTGGCTAATGTGAACAAGTTTATGGAGCTATTAAAAGTAGGTTGTGATATTTTGGTCTCATCTCAGTATAAAGCATTTGGATTTTTCTGGTTTATCATGTGCTTCGACACGAATGAGTCGAGGCTCGTACCTCTTTGCCTGTGATTTTTTTAGCACAGCACTTACAGAAGAGAGAAACATCTCTGATGCACATTTAAATACGTCATTACATTAACAACTAGTTGTTCACATCATAATATCATAAAGAGAAAGACATCTCAAGTCGCTTTTACACAAGCTGAGGTAAATGCTAATATATATAGAAGGTGCACAGTGTCACAAAACGCCCTCATGGTAACACACATGACTCTAAAATAATGCAATAAACATTCATTTAACAGCATAAAAAAACCCTAATATGCATAACTGATACCAAAAAACTAAATAAACAATTATCAAAATGAAAAACCATCCGATGTGAAGTGTCACACTAAGAACTCTGGGAATGTCAGTTTATTTATTTTACTTACAAAAAAATGATTTTACTGTAACATTACATGAAATGTAAGGTAGTTTCCCCATATAGTAAGGGAATATACTGTTAACCATTTAACAGATTACTGTAGTTTTGTTTTGTTTTGTTTTTACAGTGCATGTGCGGAACGATATGAAGATCAGTTAATTATGAGTTTAAAAGTTTCCTTTAGGGCTTTTACGCCGCAGTGTTTTGCATTTGTGACGTGTCTAGTGACTTGCTGCTGACTCGGGGATCTCAGTGGCACTACTATCACATTAACCGTTTGCTCTTTCCCATACGCAGCGGAGCTTTATTTCCAGCCAAACTCCTACAGTGCTCCTTCCCCAACCCGAGTGCTCCACCATTTCTCCAACGGCATCTGATGGACACAAACCACTCCTGAATGAAGTCAGCTATGGCTCTTGCCCCATTTCTGTAGATGAGAAAGACTGCGAAACAACCACTGACCTTGCTAACACAGAAGAAGGGGATGACCCTGAGGTTCCTGAAGAGGATGATGAAGACTTTACAGGCTTCGGCCTGTCGTCTGACTATAACAGTCCCAAATGCCTGTATGAAATGAGTCCTGAGGACTTCGCTGAGGGTTACGGCTCACGGCCGCCGATTCTTTAGGCCTGAACGTGTGTAAGAATAACACAGAGAGGTGATCTGCTCACACCAAGTCATTTGATGAAATCATTATATGGTCCATTAGCAATTTCACACACAGCCATCCAGCCGGATCAGGTTGTGTTTACTGTAAGGAGAAGCAGTGATAAAACTACATCACTCCTGTTAAAACCATCCAAGCTGTGTGTAATGCAGCCGGTGTCGATCTTCTAGTTATGGTCAGCGATGTAGTTTTGTTGTGATGCTCATAGTTTCGATGTGGTGTAACGGGTGCATTGACAGTGGGAACTTTTACATGCACACACAACTCCCCAAAATGTGCTTATTGAAAAAACCCGTGGTTGCATGCAAACCAATAACCAACGCATGTATTCCACATTCACAGGGTTATCCCCAGTAGTGATTTGTGTGTCCTGTCAGAACAAATACCAGATTGCAAATATGACGCTTCATAATTCAACGAAAAGTTGTATTCCCACTCGACAACATCAAAACGCATCTTACACACTCCTGTCTGTCAAATGATCTGACAAGGCCTCTCTATTCTAGTGTGTGTGTTCTTGAGCCTCTTATTGTCATGAAACGCATGTATAGATCATAGCATATATTTACATCCAGGGCACTTGAAGTTCCAGTCCTGTTGGTTTCGCGGTGCAGAACTCATTTGCAAGGCTATAACTTTGCCAAGCTGAATATCTCGCTCGTCTGTGTCGCTATAGGCACATTTCTATGCTGAGGCTTAATCTGTTACGTATGTAAAGTTGTTACTACCATAACACCATATTCATGTGTTTAATAATTACAATAACAGGCTCCGTTTAATATCTGCCAAAAGCTTCTCTGTAATTGTACATTTCTCTGGCGGAAAAGACATTGTGTTGGTTGTATAAATGAAACCTAAAGCATTAATCTGGCAAACATTTCACAATGTGTCATGTCACTTTTTGGTATTTAGAAAAAGTGGCGAAATGTAATTAAGGGGAAAATACATGTGGTATGTTTTTTTTTTTTTTTTTACTCTATGTACTTTTCATGATATCCCTTCTAATATTCCCCAACATTTCTTGTAATTTTAAAGCTTTATGCTCTTTGAAAATCAAGGCAAAGTTTGCACTCATTTTAGATTTATCAAGAATCTCTACTCTGTGTCCAGACAAGATGGCAATAAAAAAGCCTCGCTTTTTCAAGAAGTTAGCGCCAAAAATTACAATCCCATTCCTTACTAACCATTCAACATATTATCATTTACATTTATGCATTTGGCAAAACCTTGTACCTGATGTCACATACAATGAATTCAAGGAATACAGTTGATCAAATGGATTTCCAGATTGCAGTTGTGGCCTTGCTGTTGCTAGTGCCATACTTGTCGAGTTTGACGATTTTGTGTGTATGTGTGTGTGTCAATTTTATGCATATGTAAATTTGAACTGATGTCTGTATATATTATCTGTTACTGTAATTACAGTAATAAACCAAGTGACTGTTTTCTTCTTTGCTTTAGCTGTTGATTGAAACTCTTGAGCACGACGCATACTGTACATTTTGGAGGAAAACTGGGCATTTTGCTCATAATATATGCATTTAATATAAACTATATAATATACTGAAAATAAATTGACCCAAGATAGATGTTTGATCCAAGATGGCTAATTTAATATAGAGAAAGTGTTGAAATATTTGATCTATTCCATAGAAAACAATTGTGGAACAAGTTTGAATATTATAAAAGCCAGATGTGTTTGAAGGCCTTATGGCTGTGACTACAAAGGTCAAGATGAGAAGTTTGTATTCCTTTTTGTTTGATGGAGGGAGGGATATGGGATAAAACCACAAAAGGACATTTGTTTTGAAGAATTGTTCATTCTGAAAACACAAAATGGAGACTTATATTGTATTATGTTGCAAATATTGTTTGAACGCTGTGTCCATTAAAATATGAGGAAAAAAAAGATGAGAAGTTTGTGCACTCACTGAGCAGTTTTTGCATAGGCAGCGGTTTTAAGTAAATGACGAGTGACAGTGAGAGAATAAGACCATTGTTAAGAGGTGTCACGTGGACGTTTCTTGCCTCAGAAGAGTTGATTGTCCTTGGAGAATGTTACATGTTGCCTGTGAGAGGCTTGACCATCTATTAGCAGAATGCCACAATTAGAGAGAAAAGCAAAAGATGTAGAACTTAATGCTGGGAAAACAGTTCGGGTGAATCCTAGCAGACGTTGTCACTTGGGTATTGCAAAATAACACGAGAAAAAGGTACACTGAAAAAAATGATACTTTGGACCAACCTAAAAAATTACTGTAATTTGTTACAACTAAATTTATTAGTCTTTCTCAAGCTATATTTTTGATTTGGTTTAAACTTTAATTTTTAATTTAATAGCAATCAAAATAGTTATTCTGCTCAACAAAAAGTTAAATGACTCTGAAGCAGTGTTAAAGTTAATGAGATAATTAAGTGATTCATTGACTGATGATTGAGCATTATTGAAGACACCTGATGTTAACAAGCAGAATCACTGAAGGAGAAAAAAAATATTTTTAAGTCGCCGTTATGATGATCAGTGTGTGTTTTAGTTGGACTCTTGACCCTTAAATCATTAACTTTTAATGTTGTCTGGCTACTGACAGCCAGATGAACAACTAGAAAAGGTGATCTGATGGTGTTGGTTGAGTTTTAACATAATCATTATTTCACAATCATTTGACCTGAATCAACTCATATTGAGTCCCATTTAGGTTTACTTTATTAATTATACCAGCACTGGCCTTGTTCAGCATAATATTTTTAGCTTTTTCAATGAAATCCAAATTATCAATTCAATAAAAAGAAAACTTCAAAACCACTTATGTTGGCACACACAGACATCAATAATTAGCGTATGAATCTCAGCAATGGTGACAAACAGATCACCTCTGAGCACAAGCTCATTATTTATTCATGCAGCAATGCATGCTGGGAGCCATGAATGAGTTTTGATTGGTGGCACCCAGAATGCACTGCAACATGCTTATTATTGTCACCATTGATGAGATTCACAGGCTGATTCTTGATGTCTGTGTGTCTAAAAACGAAATAGAATCAATAAATTATTTATTGTACATGAGACATGTTTAAAAAAATCTTTGGATTTCATTGTAAAAGGTAAAAATATTATGCTGTACAAGGGCAGTGCTGCTATAATTAATAAAGTAAACCTAAATTGGACTCAATATGAGTTCAGTGATTCAGGTCAAATCATTGTGAAATAATGATTGTTAAAACACAACAAACACCATCAGATCACCTTTTCTAGTTGTTCATCCGGCTGTTATAACTCACGTACAACAGCCAAACATAATCTAAAGTTAATGATTTAAGAGTCAAGAGTCCAACTAAAACACAGACTGATCTCCATAACGGTGACTTAAAAATATTTTTTTCTCCTTCAGAGATTCTGCTTGTTAACATCAGGTGTCTTCAATAATGCTCAATCATCACTCAATTAATCACTTAATTATCTCATTAATTATCTCATTAACTTTAACACCCCTTCAGTGTTACTTTAACTTTTTGTTGAGCAGAATAACTTGATTGATATTAAATTAAAATTTAAAGTTTAAACCAAATCAAAAATATAGATTGAGAAAAACTAATACATTTAGCTGTAACAAATTACAGTAATTTTTTTAAGTTGGTCCAAAGTATAATTTTTTTGTGTTTGTTATTTGCTTTAAGGAAAACTGAACAAAACAGGTTTAAATCAGAAACTGTGATTTTCACTTTAGGCCAATATAAAAATGCACTTTAAATGAACGACACAGTAGTTTCACTTTTTTCAGTGATATAATAATTGCATCATGGCCGAATGAAGATTCAGATGTTCTGCATGCATCTCGGCTTTGTTGCTCTGTTCAATAAAGTCTTATTTTGACTTCTGGAAATATTGAGCTTCATTTGCATGAGAGATGATTTTTCTCCACAACAAAAGTCAACAGGCCGATGATCCGATCACATCCTGAGCAAATGGGCAAACATTGTAGAATGGGGGCAAGTGAGGGACCTCGAGAAACGTCTCGGGCAACGGGGCGTCTCAACATCATTAGCATGCAGACCACAGCTGTTAAAGCAGGAGCGACTGCATTTACATACGGATTAAACTAAACTATTTCATCTTCAATGTCCTCTTCATTTTATCTTACAACACCCTATAGCCTATATCAAATAAAACAGTCAAATATCAGACAACTGCGGTATATGATTTTAGACAAAGGAGTAAATTAGCCTATTGTTCCTCAATGCTCTGTACTGAAATTGAGTCGTTTGTGAGACTATACGGAAGCGTATTGCATTCACTTGAGGAAAAAAAATCTACTCTGTTTTTCTGAATTAACGAGTTAATTATCTCAGAATTACGAGATAATTTTTCATGGGAAAAAAGTTTTTGCTCTGTTTTTCTGAATTAATGACTTAATTATCTCAAAATTATGAATGACTCATTAATTCATAAAAACAGTGAAAAAATGTTTTTCAAGAAAGAATTCTCTCATAATTCTGAGATATTAACTCGTTAATTCAGAAAAACAGAGCAAAAAAAAAAATTTCATGAAAAAATATCTCGTAATTCTGAGATATTAACTTGTTAATTCAGAAAAACAGAGCAACAACTTTTTTCATGAAAAAATATCTCGTAATTCTGAGATATTAACTCGTTAATTTAGAAAAACAGAGCATAAAAACATTTTCATGAAAAAATATCTCGTAATTCTGAGATAATTAACTCGTTAATTCAGAAAAACAAAGCAAAAAAAAAAAATTTATGAAAAAATATCTCGTAATTCTGAGATAACTCGTTAATTCAGAAAAACAGCAAAAACTTTTTTTTCATGAAAAAATATCTCGTAATTCTGAGATAACTCGTTAATTCAGAAAAACAGAGTAGATTTTTTTCCTCAAGTGAATGTAAGGTCATATCTTCCTAAATATAATTTTGCTGAAATTGGATTATTATGGTACTATAACTATTATAAAAATATTTAACTATGCCTTAATGTAAACCAAACATATAAATACTCATTATAGTATCAGGCTATGACCAGTATTGGGGGTAAAACATTACAAGTAACGTGAGTAAAGTTACGTAATCAGATTACTTTTTTCAAGTAACGCATTACTTTTAAGTTTACAATAAAATATCTGAGTTACTTTTTCAAACAAGTAACGCTATAGTTACTTTGTTTTCCCATGTATTGACTGAGAGCTCTCTTGTCCTCATGTTGAGAGGCTCATGCGTTGTGTGTGTGAACATGAGTTTCGGTATTGTAGTTCTAGAATAATTGTGCATTTATTAATCTCAATTGCAAAAAAAACAGATTCAGTTTTCCTCAAATTTAATAACAACAGTGAAATGCAAACTCAGAATTCTCTGCAATAATTAAATGTTAAGTAACACAAATACTTTATGTATTTAATCTCACTTTATTTAGCAATGTCTTTGCTGCTGACCTTCGATGATCCACTTCAACCATACTTATAAAAAAATACTTTAGAGAAACATCACATATGCTGAACCATCTACTGTACAGCTGCGAATATGCATTTTTCTTCGGCCTAAGGCTTATTCATTTCACTTTTGATAAAGGGCCTTTATGTTTGCCAAAATATAACTTTTTGTTTGTTATTAAAACACAATCAAGCCCAGCTCAGGTGAGAAAAAGTAATGCAAATGTAACGTAACTCATTACTTTCCAAAAAAAGTAACTAAGTAATGTAATTAGTTACTTTTTTTAGGGAGTAACGCATTATACATTACTTTAAAAGTAACTTTCCCCAAAACATGATAATAACAGTATTATAAACAAGCTAAACCTTGTACTTTAAATAAAATATTACACTATTTAAAGTGCTTATATACTGCACATGACCAAAGTCAAGTAAAACATTATATTAGTATACTTAAATTTACTACAGTTTCTTTTTAAAATGGTACATTTATAAAAACAATACCTCAAGAATCGATTTTGGCCCCTCTCTATTTTCATTATATCTGCTGCCTCTGGGATCTATTTTTAGAAAACATGGAGTGTCGTATCATTTTTACGCCGATGATACCCAAATCTATCTGCCTTTCAGGAAAAATGATAGATTGGCCATGACTGCTCTTTCCTCTTGTCTAGATGAGGTTAAATCCTGGTTATCTCTAAATTTGTTATCCTTAAATAAGGAGAAAACTGAAGTAATTGTTTTTGGCCCTTCTGAAAATACGAAAACACTTAACCTGGATTTGGGGTCACTATCGACTTTCCTCCTTTTCTCGCAGGCACGGAATCTGGGTGTTATCCTGGATGACTCTTTAAAATTTGATAAACAAACTTCTTCAGTAGTTGGGTCCAGTTTTCATCAGCTCCGTCTACTTGCAAAAATTAAACATTTCCTTATACTGATAAGACTTTGGAGATGGCAGTGCATGCTTTTATTTCGTCACGTCTTGACTATTGCAATTTGTTATACTGTGGCATTTCTACGGCCCAAATTGCCCGTCTCCAGTTAGTTCAAAATGCTGCCTCAAGATTTCTGTTGAAAAAGAAGAAAAGGGATCACGCCACTCCACTTTTAAAGGCCATTCATTGGTTGCCAGTGCAATTTAGAATACATTTTAAAATTCTACTATTTGTTTTTAAATCACTGCACTTTCAGTCACCTGGCTACCTATCTGTAGCCTGACTACGTCAGACTTCGTACTTCCGCTCAATTTCATTTCGCTTCTGTACTCAGTCTGAGACAGCGGCCTATCAATCCGTTCCCTTTCAAGGCGGTCACTTCGACATTACGTCATACTGACGTATATGGGAACTCTTCCCTTCTCCATTTTCACTGAAATCTTATAGGTTAACGCCAGCTGGAGACAGCTGGCCAATTGACGCAAAACATGCAAATGCTGACCGGTCCGCGGGCAGTATAAATAGCATGGGCGCGACAATTACGTCAGAATCTCTTTCTTCACGCTAGAAGTCTTATCTAAAGTCATCGTGGAAGTTGCAATAGAGGTTACTCACCATGTTTCCTCCCCGCATCCGATGGCTGCTACATGCCAGATATGTGCGGTATTGACTCGCTCTACCCAAACAAGGATCTACCGAGGCCGCACTCACGGACGACAGGCATGTGCCGGTCTACCAGTGCGCGCCCTCGTAAACCCGGGCATCAGCAGGGATGAGGCCCACTGCCACCAGCGGCCGCTGGTGGGCCCTCTCACGCCCAAAGAAAAGTTTCATAGTCGTTCTCCCCTGTGGCCCAGTGGCGGAATTCGAAGCCTTCGCGCGAGAGACCCGTGTTCGATCCCGGCTCTCGCAGCAGATGCATTTTAACCTGCCCGTCGCCTCTCCGGTCCTTTTCGCGGGCTCGCTAGAAGGACTCGACGCGATAGGCTTCGTCGGAAAGGATACTTTTATTATTTTACTTAGCCCGGTATCTAACAGCCAGGCTACTTCGATAAAAGATTCCGCCTTAACGACGTCCTATGGTAAGTCATGCGAAGACGCATCCAGAGAGACGAGGCAAGGCCATGGCTCTGTGTCTAAAGGCGCGAATGTGGTTGTTTCCCCCTGTGGCTCAGTGGCGAAACCCAAAGCCGTCGTACGGGAGACCTGTGTTCGATCCCAGCTCTCGCAGCAGATACAATTTAGTCTCGCCGCGCCGTTGGCAGAGGGCGGGACCGGGAATGTGGCGACACAGGCCACGGAGAGCGCCACGCCAGGACGCCCCGCTCTGGTGATGGAGGTGCACAGCTTACAGCTTATGTCGTCAGGCTGCCCTGTATCCTTCAGTGCAACTGGCCATTCTGATTTAACCACGTATCCACAGTTGTTGTCGCTACGCCACTGACGCTGTGTTTATGTTCACACTGCACACTGATATGTGCTATGATTTGTGCCTTTATATATTGCCCTGTTTCTTTCAGTGCGAATGGCTATTCTGATTACCACGTATTCACAGTTGTTGTCGCTATGCCACTGACGCTGTGTTTATGTTCACACTGCACACTGATATGTGCTAAGATTTGCGCCGTTATATGCTGCCCTGTTTCTTCAGTGCAAATGGCTATTCTGATTACCACGTGTTCACAGTTGTTGTGCGATAAAATGACGCTGTGTTTACGTGCACTCTACACACTGATATGTGTTCATGATCCATGCCGCTATAAATTGCCCTGTATCCTCAGTGCAACTGGCTATTCTGATTCACAGTTGTGCGATGCCACTGACGCTGTGTTTATGTACACTGATATGTGTGTGTTATGCTTATGCCACGATATTGCCCTGTACCCTTCAGTGCAACTGGCTATTCTGATTACTATGTATTCACAGTTGTTGCGTTGCAACGGATGCTGTGTTACGTACACACTACGCACTGTTATGTGTATGATTTATGCCATTATATATTGCCCTGTTCCTTATCCTTCAGTGCAAATGGCTATTCCGATTACTACGTATTCACAGTCGTGCGATGCAACTGACGCTGTGTTACGTACACACTGTACACTGCGTTATGAATTTTGCCGTTGTTGCCCTGTATCCTTCAGTGCAAATGGCTATTCTGATTACTACGTATTCACAGTTGTTGTGCGATGCAACTGACGCTGTGTTTATGTACACACTATGTGTTATGAATTTTGCCGTTGTATATTGCCCTGTATCCTTCAGTGCAAATAACTATTCTGATTACTACGTATTCACAGTGTGGCGCGATGCAACTGACACTGTGTTACGTACATACAACTCACTGTTATGTGTAATGATTTATGCCATTATATATTGCCCTGTGTCCTTCAGTGCAAATGGCTATTCTGATTACGTACACAGTTGTTGTGCGGTGCAACTGATGCCGTGTCTATGTACACTCTACACACTGTATGTGTTATGATTTATGCCGTTGTACATTGCCCTGTGTCCTTCAGTGCAAATGGCTATTCTGATTACGTACACAGTTGTTGTGCGGTGCAACTGATGCTGTGTACACGCTACGCACTGATGTGCTATGTTTACGCCGCTAAATATTGCCCTGTATCATCAGTGCAACCGGCTATTCTGACTTACTATGTATTCACAGTCGATGTCGCGATGCCTCTGACGCTGTGTTTTTGTACACACTAATGTGACTATGCTATCGCGTTGCCCTGTATCCTTCAGTGCACCTAGCTATCCTATCTAACTGTGCATAGTCACAGTTTGTCGATACGGCGACTTGCACTGCATCTGTGTCCACACTGAAGCGATTATGCAGTTATGTTGCTAACGTAACTGACCATTATGTGAACTGTGCATATTCATGCAGTTTCGGTCGCTTTGTCCACTTGCACCGCATTATACACTCAGATGTTTGAAATGTGCACACTGATGGGTAATGCTGTTATGTTGCCCTCTATCCTTCAGTGCAACATCCAGCTATCCTATCTAACTGCATATTCAGTTCTGTCGCTATGGCGACTACACAGCACGTACAAGGACGTGTTTTTGCTATTTTGTTGCCCTGTTTCCTTCAGTGCAAAACTAGCTATCCTAATCTAACCGTGCATATTCACAGTTCTGGATGTATGTACGTAAACGGATGTGTTATGCTGTAATGCTGCCCTGTTTCCTTCAGTGCTGCTAGCCATCCTAATCTAACTATGCATCTTAGTTTCTGTCTCTACAGTTTCTGTTGCTACAGCGACTTACGCTGCGTTATGTACATGCAAGGATGCGCTATTCCTTACTCACTTGTGTTATGCTGCCATGTTGCCCTGTATCTTCAGTGCAACTATCCCAGTCAAACTGTGCATATTCACAGTCTCCGTCGATACGGCGACATGCGCTGCATTTATTTACAAATGGATGTGTTCATGCAGCGATGTTGCCCTGTATCCTTCAGCCTAATATGGAGCTAACTGCGTGTATTAAGTTGGCGCTACAGCGACCTATGCTGGACGTGCATGTGCTACGCTGTTATATTGCCCCGTTCCTATCAGGGCAACTGGTTATTCTGTGCTAACTCATATATTCACAGTTGTAGCTACAGTTATGACTGTGTTTGTGTGCCTACTGCTGTACTATGCTATTATGGGGCTACTTTCTAACTGCGTATATTCACAGTTGTCGTCGCTACGGCCACTGGCACTGTGTTTATGTACATTCAGTTATGTGTTGATTTGCACTTCTGTACATTGGCTATAGAATATCGGCTATGTTCTACAAAGTGGCACCCCAGCCCCAAGCTGTGGAACCTTCTTGTGTGTCCGCTGCTGGGTCCTTAGTTGAGCAAGACACTTCACACTGACAAGTGCTGAGACGGAGCTCTCCCTGAGATGGCCTTACCACCGGCTTTCGCCCCAGCGAAGCACTTGGAGACTTACGCTCATTTTAGTGAATGTTGTCGCATTGTCTCGGACCTGATGACTGCAGCGTCACTCTCAGTCCGATACCTAGCTACGTTCCGAAGTCGCTTACACCGTTCAGAGCACAGGTTGATCCCTGTCCGCCTTATCTGCTGAGTTTCAGCCTCGCATGATGCCGATGCTCAGAGTGATGTTGGCCCTGTAAGGGATTTGTGGATGTACGTGGATCACTAGGCAGCAGTCTACCAGCTGTTTGTGTGCTTGGTGGATGGTACTAGGGACGTGCTGTTTTATACAGAGACTTTCTCTCTGAATTTGACGCTTTAAATGGTTGCTTAATGCCTACGGGATTTAGGTATGCTGTCTTCTCAGAACACATTCGCCAGGGTTCCAAGTTTGATGCACCACCTTAGCGTCGTGGGTTCGGTGAGTTTTATCGATGTACTCATGAAACTGTTACCACCAGCTGTGCAGTAGTCTGTATTGCAGAGTTAACTTTGCTGCTAACTCTGTGTTATGACTATAAGGTTACATAGCTGTTTCCACATTACGCAGTAGTTCCAACGTACTGTTAACTCTGTGTGTGGCTTAAGGTTATGCAGCTGTCACCGCTATGCCGTCGACACTGTGTTAGCTCTTGTGCTCGAGTGCTTATGGTGTTGTGCTGCCCTGTCCAGTGCAGCCTTCGCCTCATTGCAGTGGATGCGCAACTTGGTAAGCCGGAGCAGACGTTGGTCTAGTTTTGCCTATCAGTTTTAAGTGCTCCTAGCGGCGCTGCTGGCTTAGAACTGTTGTTCCTGTGGGAGTGTAGTTTGACCCCGTTCAGGGCTTATCTTCACTGCGCTCACGGCGGGATTCTAAACAGTTCCCATATACGTCAGTATGACGTAATGTCGAAGTGACCGCCTTGAAAGGGAACGTCTCCGGTTACAATCGTAACCTCGGTTCCCTGAGAGGCGGGAACGAGACATTACGTCAACCGCCGTGCTCGCCGTTTGATCAGCTGTGCTAGCATTCAGTCTTGATTCTGACGTAATTGTCGCGCCCATGCTATTTATACTGCCCGCGGACCGGTCAGCATTTGCATGTTTTGCTTCAATTGGCCAGCTGTCTCCAGCTGGCGTTAACCTATAAGATTTCAGTGAAAATGGAGAAGGGAGGAGTTTCCAAATACGTCAGTATGACATAATGTCTCGTTCCCGCCTCTCAGGGAACCGAGGTTACGATAGTAACCGGAGACGTTTTCCTCCAGCCTGATAACAGCCGGCCAATCAACGAACAGAGGGCGGGCTGAGAGCCGTGACGTAGTCGCTAAGCGCCGAGTTTAATGCTGCGTTCCAGGCAGGTTTTTGAGCACGTAAATCACGACTTCAAACCACGACTCACGACTTTGTAGCGTTCCAGGCCAGTCACGCCAAACTACCTGCGCGCAAGGAATTGTGGTAGCTAGATGTAAACAAACCATTGTTGTTTTGTATGATTTCGCGGGCTATGTGACGTCAGAGCTCGTATCTGGGAGTGCATCGATCTAGTACGAGTTCACGGGTGGGAAGTCACGGGTTTGACTGCCGTTCCAGTGCACTTTCACGGGTATAAGGTTGGAAAAACACGGGTTACAGGTTGCCTGGAACGCGGCATAAGATTAGGTCAGGGAAATCGAAAACGACCGCGGATATGGAGACGCGGATGCAATTCGCTCAGTTGTGGAGAATATTTCCGGCATTAGCAAACTGAAGCCCGAACAAGAAGAGTGTGTATTAAACATTTTGAATGGAGGTGATGTTGTGGCCCTACTCCCTTTGGGAAAAGTTGAATTGATCAACTATTACCGATCGTCAGCGAGAAACTGGGGAGCCTTTTGACAGGTCAGTGTCTCCTTTCTTTTCCAGGTCTTAAATATTGCCATGACATGCTGTAATCTTGCAATTAAGTTGCAGCATTTCCGACAGACTCGAGATGAACAAAGAGCTGTGTTTAACAGAACTAATCCTAACTTTGACAGTTGGCTGCAAATATTTTTTTGTTTCTCTCTACTGTCAAATATCAGTTTAGAGGCCCTGATTGTACCGTGGATGCGTAGATTAACTTCGCATAATCTGCAAAAGTCGTTTACAGCCATGTTCACTCCGGTACTTCGCTCGCATCATCAAGTGTTTACAGCAGGTTTACAGTGGAAGTTCGATCATAGATTTGAGTTCGATGCATGATGTCTGTGGTTCGATGCGGCTGTGTCGGCGCATAACATACGTCATTAACTTATCTGATTGATTTTAAACTTCAGACAAGCGCCCCCTAGCGAGAGAGAAAACACTTCTCTATTATGCCATTCCAGACTCTGTCTACGAAGCAAAGTGAAGTAGCAGAGTCTGGAATTACCAGGCTAACCTATCTGACCTGCTGCATCAGTATATCCCCTCAAGAAGCTTAAGATCTGGAGAACAGAATCTTATTTTAATTCCACATTCGAGACTTCGTTAATCGGTCCGCGCCTCTGGAATGACTTGCCAGTGGAAATTCGATTGGCTCCGAGTTTGACCATTTTTAAGTCTTTTTTAAAAACTCATTTGTTCTCTTTGGCATATTAGGATTGTATTATTGCCTAATATGGAAACCTTGATGAAACAGAAACTGTATGCCTTAAAGTGGACTGTGTTCACTTTATGTTCTTTTGTTCGGTTCTTTTGTTGTGAAGCACTTTGGTCAGTCTGCGACTGTTTTAAATGTGCTATATAAATAAAGTAAACGTGAAACGTGAAACCAGGTCTGCAAAACTCAGTTGATGAATCAAAGAACGCTGAACATTTTCACACGGTCTTCCGTCATTGCTTGTGTGATGCAGAAACACCCAAAGTATATGCAGTTTGAAATCTGCCATGTTTTCTTAAATGGGAACAGTTCTTCAGCCAGTTTTGTAAAGTCAGCATGAAACAGAAGTTGCGATAATCTTTTCTTCTGTACTGTGAAGTATATCTAGCCTGGTAATACCAGACTCTGCTACTTCACTTTGCTTCATAAACAGAGTCTGGAATGGCATAATAGAGAAGTGTTTTCTCTCTCGCTAGGGGGCGCTTGTCTGAAGTTTAAAATCAATCAGATAAGTTAATGACGTATGTTATGCGCCGACACAGCCGCATCGAACCACAGACATCATGCATCGAACTCAAATCTATGATCGAACTTCCACTGTAAACCTGCTGTAAACACTTGATGATGCGAGCGAAGTACCGGAGTGAACATGGCTGTAAACGACTTTTGCAGATTATGCGAAGTTAATCTACGCATCCACGGTACAATCAGGGCCTCTAAACTGATATTTGACAGTAGAGAGAAACAAAAAAATATTTGCAGCCAACTGTCAAAGTTAGGATTAGTTCTGTCAAACACAGCTCTTTGTTCATCTCGAGTCTGTCGGAAATGCTGCAACTTAATTGCAAGATTACAGCATGTCATGGCAATATTTAAGACCTGGAAAAGAAAGGAGACACTGACCTGTCAAAAGGCTCCCCAGTTTCTCGCTGACGATCGGTAATAGTTGATGAATTAAACTTTTCCCAAAGGGAGTAGAGCCACAACATCACCTCCATTCAAAATGTTTAATACACACTCTTCTTGTTCGGGCTTCAGTTTGCTAATGCCGGAAATATTCTCCACAACTGAGCGAATTGCATCCGCGTCTCTTCATACCCGCGGTCGTTTTCGATTTCCCTGACCTAATCTTAAACACTTTCAGCCCGCCCTCTGTTCGTTGATTGGCCGGCTGTTTTCAGGCCGGAGGAAAACGGATAGATAGGCCGCTGTCTCAGACTGAGTACCATAGACAAGCGAAATGAAATTGAGCGGAAGTACGAAGTCTGACATAGTCAGGCTAAAGTATATCCGGGAGAAACGGCTTCTCGAACAAGAAAAAATGTAGTAGATTTTGTACATGGAGAATTGAATTGATTGGATGTTGTGGTTTGCTATTGGTCGAAAGTGTCCCGCCCTTGCACCAATAAACATGTCATCAGAGAAGAGAAGAGATCTTGCAGCAACAAGAGGAGAAGTTATATTTTGAGTAGGGATTACGAGGACAAGTTAAAAAAGATGTGCACTTATAAGTAATTTATAATAAATACTGCAATATTCCATAAACAAAAATAAAAAATAAAAAATAAAAATAATTGTCCATTTTGGTGACTAAATACAATTAAATAAATGAAATGGCTTTTATTTTGAAAAGGGTGTTTTTGGTGGGCGACAGACCGATATCGCAGAGTGGTCTCCCGCTTCACGCGTTGGTGTTGCTGCGGTCAACAGATGAGATACACACCGCATAGACAGTCGTGGATGACCGCAGAACACGTTACGACGCTCCGCTATATCTGTTCTCACCTGTACCTGTTGACATTTGCTTCCTCAGAGCTCGTTTGATATTGGATCATCCAGGCTGAAGAGAGAGAGAGAGAGAGAGAGCAGTAAAGGAGGAGGAGAAGAAGGAGGCCACTCCTTTGATAAACTGCGGATTAAAAAGCTCTCTGCATGCAGCTGTGTAATATTTACATTCAGCAGATGTGTGTGTTCATAAATCACTAGAGCTGTGTGTGTGCGTGGATGTTCCTGGACAGCTCGCGCTTATTATTATCCTCGTGTCGGATCTTCAGAGACGAAATAATGTAATGTAACCTGGCAACACGAATGCAGGTAAGACACCGCGTTCCCTTTCTCACTAACAAAATGTACCATGAAATTATGTTAAGTACCATCCAAATACTTATTAATAATCGTTCAGTACGTCTATATAACACAGTATCATGCCATCAGACACATCACTGCAACATCCCTGCTAACACACATCATATGTTCTAAGAACATTTTGCTAACGTTCCCATTAAGTTATTCAAACGTTTTTTTTTCCTGAAAGTTCTCTGAACGTTCTGAAAAATGTAAAAAAAAAACATTTGATCATCTGAAATATTTCAGGAAACACGTTTTGCGAACGACGTACACATATCATGCTAACGTTTTGAGAACATTAAAGACCAAATAACATTGAACTAACTTTCTATTAACGTTACTTAAAGAATGAGGCAACGTACAGTTACTAAAGATTGCTAACATTCCCATAAAGTTTTGAAAACGTTTTTTTTTTTTTCATGAAAATTCTCTGAACGTTCGAAACTACCTGTTTTTTAACGTGTTTTTTTTTTTTTTTTTTTTTTTATGCGAACAAACATTCCATTTGTTTATTCTGCAAACATTATGCCGGGGACGTTAAGTTAATTACTATTAAAAAAAGGTTCTCTGAACGTTCTGGAACATTTAAAAACATTTGATCAACTGAAACATTTCAGACCAAAAACCGTTTTGCGAACGACTTATAAATACCATGCTAACGTTTTGAGAACATAATTTAAGACCAAATAACATTGAACAAACGTTCTATTAACGTTACTTAAAGAATGTAACTTAAAAAACCGTCATAAAGAATGTAACTTTAAAAACGTTACTTAAAGAATGTTTGCTCATAACTTTGAGCCACACTTTTTAGTTAAAGGTCTGAGAACGTTCCACCACAACACTGTTGGTAACACTTTATGGTAACACTTTATTTTACAGTGCCTTTATGTTACATGTAGTTAGTTACTATAGTAATAACTATAAATTATGCATAATTACATGAAACTAACCCTAAACCAAATCAAACCCTAATCCTAACCCTTTAGTAAGTACAAGTAGTTACTTAATATTACTCAATACTTAAATGTATAATTACAGTGTAACACCGGGACCTTAAAATAAAGTGTAACCCACTTTATCTCGGTGTCCTTGTTACATGTACTTACTATAGTAATAACAGTACACTATGCATAATTACAAGCAGCTAAACCTAACCCTATGTACAGTTAGTTTGTGGTTAATTAATAATACTCATTAATATCTCGCAAGGATTTGTTTTGAACTACTAAAAATATGGGGGTTCCTTGCAATTCTTGTAATTTGGAGTTGTATCTTATACCATGTTAAATGAATATGGTAAAAACATGGTGATGGATACAAATGGTTACATGGTACTTTGATATGAGCCGTTTGCTGCAATGTTTTTGCCACTTTTTCTGCGTAATAATCAAAAGTACTTTATTAAATGGACTAACTGCAACACATGTAATCCTGTGTGAGATGTTTTGTGATGGATGTTTGTAATCTGACCACTAACAGCTGCTTTAAACAGCCATATGGATCTCTTGAAGTTCATAGTGTCAATCATATATTTATATTTTAGGGTTCAGCGTGTTTTTCCACCTGTCATACACATCCACGCCGAGTGAATGAGAGCACACACACTTCCCTGGTTACGTGGATCTCAGTGTAACACACACACACTTCCCTGGTTACGTGGATCCCAGTGTAACAGACACACACTTCCCTGGTTACGTGGATCTCAGTGTAACACACACACACTTCCCTGGTTACGTGGATCTCGGTGTAACACACACACACACTTCCCTGGTTACGTGGATCTCCGTGTAACACACACACACTTACCTAGTTACGTGGATCTCAGTGTAACACACACACACACACTTTCCTGGTTACGTGGATCTCCGTGTAACACACACACACACACTTCCCTAGTTACGTGGATCTCAGTGTAACACACACACACTTCCCTAGTAACGTGGATCTCTGTGTAACACACACACACTTCCCTGGTTACGTGGATCTCCGTGTAACACACACACACTTCCCTAGTTACGTGGATCTCAGTGTAACACACACACACTTCCCTGGTTACGTGGATCTCCGTGTAACACACACACACACACACTTCCCTAGTTACGTGGATCTCCGTGTAACACACACACTTCCCTGGTTACGTGGATCTCCGTGTAACACACACACACACTTCCCTGGTTACGTGGATCTCAGTGTAACACACACACACACTTCCCTGGTTACGTGGATCTCAGTGTAACACACACACACACTTCCCTGGTTACGTGGATCTCAGTGTAACACACACACACACACACACACTTCCCTGGTTACGTGGATCTCCGTGTAACACACACACACACTTCCCTGGTTACGTGGATCTCAGTGTAACACACACACACTTCCCTGGTTACGTGGATCTCGGTGTAACACACACACACACTTCCCTGGTTACGCGGATCTCAGTGTAACACACACACACACACACACACACACTTCCCTGGTTACGTGGATCTCAGTGTAACACACACACACTTCCCTGGTTACGTGGATCTCGGTGTAACACACACACACACTTCCCTGGTTACGCGGATCTCGGTGTAACACACACACACACACACACACTTCCCTGGTTACGTGGATCTCCGTGTAACCAACCTTCAGAAACACCTGTCAAGAAACAACACTGATTCATCTTTTGTTCTAAAAGCCGAACCAAACGAAAGGAAGAAATCTAATCTTGTCTGTCAAATGCATTTAAAACACATTTATAGAATAGTTGTTTAGTTTAAATTGCTCTGTAAATGTATATTGGTAACACTTTACAATAAGCTTCATTAGTTAATATATTAGCCTAACTAACATGAACTAACAATGAGCAATACATTTGTTACTGTATTTACTGTTATCTTTGTTAATGTTAAATGTCAATGTTAAAAATGAACTTGTTCATTGTTTGTTCATGTTAGTTGACAGTGCATTAACTAATGCTAACAGGATTTTAATAAAGTATTAGTAAATGTTGAAACTAACATTAACAAAGATTAATAAATGCTGCATATGTGTAGTTCATTATTAGTTCATGTTCACGAACGAACCTTATTGTAAAGTATTAGAAATCCAACTAAATGTCTACAACAGTACATAACAAAAAGACATTAATATACAGATTTTGCGAGTGTGTTTTATGTGAGAATCTCCCGTGGAGATGAGGTCGGGTGTGAGACTCATGGATATGGTTATTGTTGTGTCAGGTTATCTGATGTATTCAGTTACTCAGGAGAAACGTGGGAGGCCTTGCTGGCGTAACGTAATATGTAAGCGCTAGTGTCTCTGTCTCGCTGCTATCTACAGCATTCAAGACTCGAGACTCCTAGACACGACTATTGCGTGTGTCCCAAGTCACATACTTACACTGTGACCTAAAGTACTGTTTTTGGGAAGAAAAGTACATACTTTGGGTGTGTAGCAGAAGAGTAGACAAGCTTCGGGACGAACTACTGAAATGTCGCTTTGTTAAATGGATCCTGTCACTGTTTGAAGGGTAACTAAACCCTAAAACAACTTTTTTTAGTTAATGATCTGTAAGACTGGGGCTTTATTAATGCTGGTCATTGATTCAATTTGGCCTAATTCTTTTGACATTTGGGTATAAAGTTTTAATTCTACAATATATGGTGTAAAAACGTCTGAGCGCTGCCCTCTTCAGGTTGAACGGTGGCTACTGCAGTTGAATTTTCCTATTGGAAGTTGTGGTGCCCTGTGATGTAAGCAGGCACAAGCTAACCACGCCCTTGCCTACAGAGAGACCTGTCCCAGGTGCACGCCCCCCTCCGCTAGGCTCCGCCCACCTTTCCAGCATTTTTCAAATATTGCCAGTGGGTGGAGTCAGGCTCTGACCAGGGGTTTAGTTACCCTTTAAACTGCCCTATCAATCATCTCGTCTCAGTTAAATGAGGGAATTTAATTTAATTTCACAATTGTCTTCTGTAGAGCCGCTTTATTTGCTGAATCGAATTCATTTCAAACTTAATGAACTTTGCAACATTAACACAGTTATTGAACTGAATCAGCACTGAAATTATTTGAGCTGAATGATGACGCTATAGAGCTTGTGGCGGGAGGAGCAAACGACAGACACAGTGGGAGTGGTGTCAAGCCTCGGAGAGGCATTTATTAAATTGATTAAACATAAAATGTCCAAAAGGGGGAAATAAAGTGTTAAAATAAAAGGGGATCTGGTGTCCTCGTTGTGCCAGGGAAACGTGAAGGAAGGTTAGTGAAGAGGTGGGATGGGTCCAGGTAAGGGGGCGGTGTCCGACAGTCACACGCGTCTTCCCTGTCTCCTTGGGTAGAGGAATGAGTGGGCGGCGGCTTCGTCACATCACGAGCTGTCCTCTCCCGAGTGGCGGCTTTGGCGTCCTGGTCCGTCAGCGGCGTCACGCGTCTTCTGTGCTCGGACCGCGGGTCCGGCGACTTGCATCTCTGGCAGCGCGGGAATCCCTCCGCGCTCCCTTCCTGGACCCACGAGGACAACAGTGTGCTCGCACAGGGAAGAGACCGCTCTCCCGAGGAGAGGCGCGCTCAGCATTTAACAGGCGGCGGTGATGAGGCTTCATTCTCGTCAGGTGTGCCTCATCACACGCCGCCAATTCTCCTCATCAGCGCCCCTCCTCTCCAATTACACCCACTCCAGTCGGGAACCTGGCGAAGGGCGGCGAATTAAGGGACGGGGTGGCGCTGATTACGAGGGAGAGGCAGACGATCCGTCACAAGCTGCTTATCGAAATGTTTTCATAATTGATGAATTTTGGCTGGAAAAGAACATTTTTGGTCACGATTTGAGAGATTAGAACCAAAGTTGATGAGACAGTTGTCAGATTTCATTGGTGATTTCTAATATGAAAGTGATCTCACCTCGTCAGCAGACTTGGATTAGACAGCTTGATTCATATGGATTACTGTGTACAGTCGTGTGTTACCTTTTGAAGCTTAAAAATATTGATTACACTTTCAATGGATGGGCAAAAAATTATGAGATAGAGATAATATTAAAAATATCTATGTGGCAGTTTTTCCACGTGGTATCAAAAATGGTATATTTTTCTAGGTATCGTATCTAAATGAGAAATTCCAGTATCGTGACAACAATAATTTCTACCTTTCTGTAGATTCAAGGCCAGGAAAAAGACAGTTTTCATTGATTATAGTTGTTGAATCAATGCAGGGTTGATTTGATTTGCAACCAAGGTATGTTGGGGGTGAAAGCTCGGCATTAAAGGATTAGTTAAACTCAAAATGAAAATTTTCTGATAATCTTCTCACCCCAATGCCATCCAAGATGTTCATGTCTTTCTTTCTTCATTGGAAAAGAAATGAAGTTTTTTGAGGAAAACATTTCCTCAAATGTATGCTCCGGTCCGTTTATGAAGGATATGATCCGCGTTGCGAGCTTGAGCTCATTGTGGCGTTCCGCGCAGAAACCACTCTCATGTTGTTTTAAATTTGTGTATAGAATAACCAATTTCCACTTATTGATACTTATTATGAGTGCTTTTAGGGTTTTCAGTGATGTGCAAACTGTACTGTTCACATCTCCAAAAAATGTGTTTTGGGGTTTCATGACCGTTTAAAGGTACAATATGTAAGAATTTAGTATCAAAATATCCAAAAACCACTTGCACAGTGTTAAAGATTTCTTTCAATTGTGTACTTACATTATCCTAAATGTTTCCAGGAATTTGTAAATTCAGAGAAATTCACAATTTTAGGTAGTGCCGTCCCTGTTCACTTCGGTCGCCTGTCAATGACGTAATATCCGCGTGATCCCTGGTTTCCGCTCGTACTGCCATAGTAACCATGGCGACAGACGTGGACAACTGCGTAATGTTTAGCGGCACGCTCACACTGTTGTTGCTTCGTTCAAACATAATGGACCATGGCAAGCAGACTTTGGGACAAAAGGAGAACTAAATCGAGGATCAATATCAGCGTGGCGTTTTCGAGATGCCGAGAGCTAGCGTCCGCGACTAACTTCGACTCGACAGAGACGCCGCTCTTGCATGTACTTTATCAGACAGGTGAGCAAATGTACATAAAACTAATCAATGTGATATAGTTCAACATGATGAAATGTTAGAATATGGTCAGTATGTTATTCTAATGTTGATCTAGCTCACTGCTAGTCTCATATAGCCAACAAGCTAACGCATAGAATAACATTATAACTTTCAACACACTCAAATGCAGTTTAGTGTGATAGTGTAGACCAAGTGAAAAAGCGCTGCGTTAAGGCTCGTACACACCGGGACGAATATCGGTGCGCGTTATTCGGCAGCGTTTTTCAACGCGTTTTTTGTGTTCATACCCAAGCGATTTTGGCTGACGATGAGCCGAGTGAACATGCAAATTCATTCCCTGACATTAGATGGCGCCCATTTGCTCTGCAATACCACTCCATACCAGTTCTCTTTTATCAAGATTTTTGTTGTCGCTGTCGCGTGTGTCATATAGTTCTTTATGTTCCGACACCAACGAGACCAGCAGCTCTACATTCATCTTGCCTCGCATCTTCCTCGTCTTATTTCTTCCCGGCAGTGTAGAAGCTACTTGGCGTATATCTTCTTCGCCGTTACGTGTGTGTGCTCGGCAAGACCGTTTTGTGTTTGAGCGCCCCCAAGTTGTGTTTTACTGTAACTTCAGAAGCTCCAGACACGTGAGCAAAAGCGCCAATCTCATTGGTTGGATAGTTTTTGACGCGGCGCGTCAAACCAAAAAAACGAACCCGAGGCGTTTTTAAAAAAATGACGCTTTTACGCGTGGAGTTTTCCGCGTCGGTGTGCACACTCACATTGGCGCCCTTTGTTTAGTCACGAGGCGTTAAACGTCGGTGAATATCGCGCGCGAAATTCGTCCCGGTGTGAACAGGCCTTTACTTCACAAGTTTCATTCATCAAAAATACTGATCTGTGTGAGTAGTAATTCAGCACTTGCATGTAGTTCGGTAGAATTAAATGTTCTCTTTCCTTTATATCCGCAGGACTCGCGTGTGCCGTGTAGCGCTGATATCTGTCTCTCATTAGCACTCTCGTCCTGCTTTATCTCACAGTCATGTTAAAAAACATGAATGTTTTCACTCATCCATAATCATTATTAGATCCATCAGCACGACAGCAAGTTCCACGATTCCGCTTATTCACTGCGTCATCAACCTACGCCTTTGTAAGAGGTTAGCGACCCCCAGTGACGAAAAAGTAGCTTTAAGTAACACCTGATGCGTCATAATGTGTGTGATTATGACTGATCTGTCTATTGCTGTCCTAAAACAGGCTAGAGTTGAGCAGATCCCACAGCAGAAGCTCTAAAGTGACGTGAACCCCACACAGACCCAGCCATGCTGGAGGAGGACATGGAAGTGGCCATCAAGGTGGTGGTGGTGGGCAACGGGGCGGTCGGCAAGTCCAGCATGATCCAGCGATACTGCAAGGGCATCTTCACCAAGGACTACAAGAAGACCATTGGGGTCGACTTTCTGGAGAGACAGATCATGTAGGCATGCTTTCACGCTTCAGTCCGGTTGCTTTGAAATGCTTTTATGAGTTCTCATGCACAGCTTTTGGGTTCTGTGTTTGAACGCAGTCGCTCAGTCATTTGCAGATGTACCGATTAAAGCCGCTTTATATTGTTACAATGTCTGTAGTGTACATGAACAATGTTTACTCGTTCTCCATAGACTGAGAAATTCACGTTTATTTGTCAGCATAAGTGATTTGACAGGGCAAAACTGCAGATTATAGTTCCTCATGTTAGCATCCCCGCTACAACAACTAGCCAAACTAATCTCAAGCATTATTAAAGACAAGTAAACACTCTTAAAAAAGAACAAATAAAAAAATAGCAATCACAACGAATAGATACAACTGAACAAAGACACGATTTTCAGGTATTCAGGTTCAGAAACTAATCAAATGTAAAATAACACTGCACTGCAATAAACAAAATATACATTACAAATATAGTTACAAAAGTTATTCAGTCAAGAACTGAATATGGCCAAAAATTCATTTTTTGGTTAAATGGCGCTATACGATATATATATATCTCTGTACTTTCTACGTTTTTCTATTTGGATAAAGAAAATCTGTATTTATTAAAAAATATATATTTCACATCCTGCCCAATGATATCCTACAAACAATGTTGATATTGAAGGATATGGAAACAAATATAGTGAATGTAATGTAGGCTATGCAATATATTATGTCGTTAAAAGGTGGTTACAATCACATTACATTGTAACATTACAATCTAAAAACAAAAATAATGCTTTTGTTTTTAAATTCACTAAAGGCTAAACTAAAAATGAAAATAAAACAAAACCACGAACTAATTATATTAGCCTGCATTTGATTACCCCACTTTCATAAAAATATACTTGTAGGTTTAAAATTCCACATATGGCACATTTATTGTCTCCAACAACAAATACTTTAGCAATATGTATATTTTAGTCAGAATTAGAATAGATTCACTTGCAGAAGCTCGTCCTCTCCAAATGGACATATTTGTTTGACTTTCTAACATTTACAGATGAACAATATACCTGTGAAATGTAAGTTAAGCACTGAGGAAAGCACCACATCTCAAACGCATTAAACAGCGCAAGTATTTATCTGTCAGTCAGCAACAGTATCTGTCGGTCATCTGACAAGCTGCTTTAAACTATATCTTACCAGTTATTTTGAAGCCCTTAATATATATTATAATATAATATTTTGCTGTATGTAAACCATACCATAATATAATATTTTGCTGTATGTAAACCAGAGCACAATGCACACGTTCTGCATGGGAAACCCTAATGATACCGCATTTGCCAGAATGTGTGGTATAGAAGCAGTGTATATCACATCATAGATGTATCCCACAATGCAAAGCATTCACCTTGACCTTCCTTTTACTAAAGAAACCAGATGCCATATCAAATGTGATTTTAAAAACCTCTGGCTGCTGAATAAAACGTATATTATAGACATACAGTACAGTAGATATATTCAGTGGACAGAACTACTTTACATTTATAAGAATTTTGACATTATTTACATTTTCAAGAAACATAACAATGTAAAAATACAGAGCGGGACAAACCAGTGAAGGTGAGGAATGTGTTTTATTTGGCTGGGCTGTTGTTATTGTGACGTTTTGAGTTTAGTTTTTAACCCCATACTCACGTACTATGAAGCTGATTTTGCACTGATGTAAGACTCATCATTCCTTTGTTATGAATAATCTGATCATTACGTTTGCAGCCATCACATTCTGAATAAGTATTTTAATTGTTACTAATTTTCCAGATTATCCATTAATAGGCATTGTTATATAAACCAGTTTGAGTTAATCCATCTCAAGTGGACCATTGTAGTTTTCTTAAGCACATAATAAAATGGGCTTTTCCCCTGAATTCTTCCAGCCGTAGCTCTGCAACCAGAGCAATCTGAAGATCAGTTTTACAGCACATTGAACTTTAAAACTGCACTTTTTTCACACTTAAAGCCAGGGCAGAGTAGCAATTTTTTACTAGGATATCGGCTGTTTATTAGTACTTATAAAGCACATATTAATGCCTTATTCTGCATGATATTCTACATGCCTTAATCGACCCAATACCTAAATTTAACAACTACCTTATTAACTATTAATAAGCAGTAATTAGGAGTTTACTGAGGCAAAAGTTGTAGTTAATAGTGAGAATTGTACACTAATCTAATTTAAAGTGTGACTGTGAGTTTATATCTCATAATTCATAAGACTTTTTGCTTGCAGTTGAGTTAGTAACACTTTACAATAAGGTTTCATTAGTTAACTACCTTAGTTAACATGAACTAAATACTTCTACAGCATTTATTAATCTTAGTTAATTTCAACATTTACTAATACATTATTAAAATCAAAGGTTGTAATTGTTAACATTAGTGAACATGTTAGTTCAATGCACAATGAACTAACATGAACAAACAACGAACAGCTGGATTTATATTAACTAACATTAACAAAGATGAATAAATACAGTAACACATGTATTGCTCATTGTTAGTTCATGTTAGTTAATGCATAAACTAATGTTAACTAATGAAAGTGTTACTGTTGAGTTTATATCTCGCAATTCAGACTTTTTTCTCTCAGTTCTGAGTTTTTAGATTATATCTCGTAATTCTTCTGACTTCATATATCACAATTGCAAGTTTATGTCTTGTAATTCTGACTTTAAAAAAACAAACAAACATGATTTACTTTAAATTTCGTGGTGGAAACAAGCTTCTAATTATTATAATCTCTCAAAAGAAATGAAGAAAATCAAAAATGAATTTTCATACTGAGATATATTTTGCCAGTACCACCCATGTGTTTCATATTCTGCTTTTTGCATATACTACAGTATGTTGATCAGTATCCACTCATACGTGCTGTACATAACATCCTCAAGTGGTCACAGAAACAGAAACAAATGCCAGTAAACAAGAGATGATTGAACACTTCTGAACAATCAGGTTTCCTGTTCCCATTTAAATATGGGAAATGATAAATAACACGCGGTGACGCTCAGGCAACCCCTTGGGAAAAGTAGATTTTCTTCCTGGCTCTTGCTAACGTGAGATGTGACATCAGCAGGGAACGCCAGAGAAAATCTGTGCGGTTTACTGGTTGTACACATAAATCGAAACGAGGAACAAATGAGCTGTCGGTGGCGTCATCGGTTTCAAAGCGTAGTCAAACTGAGAGCGAAAGCAGGGACCAGCCGCATAAACACTTAAAGGGTTAGTTCACCCAAAAATGAAAATGATGTCATTAATGACTCTCCCTCGTGTCGCTCCAAGCCCGTAAGACCTCCGTTCATCTTCAGAACACAGTTTAAGATATTTTAGATTTAGTCCGAGAGCTTTCTGTCCCTCCATTGTAAATGTGTGTACGGTATACTGTCCTTGTCCAGAAAGGAAATAAAGACATCATCAAAGTAGTCCATGTGACATCAGTGGGTTAGTTAGAGTGTGTTGAAGCATCGAAAATACATTTTGGTCCAAAAATAACAAAAACTAGGACTTTATTCAGCATTGTATTGTCTTCCGGTTCTGTTGTGGATCCGCGTTCAGTGCCGCCGCTGACGTGTGTCTGGTGTGTGTGTGTGTGTGTGTATTCTGGTTCTGTTGTGGATCCGCGTTCAGTGCCGCTGCTGACGTGTGTCTGGTGTGTGTGTGTGTGTATTCTGGTGTATTCTGGTCATCAACTGGTTCTGTTGTGGATCCGCGTTCAGTGCCGCTGCTGACGTAAGACGCTGCTGACGTGTGTCTGGTGTGTGTGTGTGTGTGTGTGTGTGTGTGTGTGTGTGTGTATTCTGGTTCTGTTGTGGATCCGCGTTCAGTGCCGCCGCTGACGTGTGTCTGGTGTGTGCGTCAGCAGCGACACCGAACGCGGATCCACAACAGAACCAGAATACACACACACACACACACACACACACACACACCAGACACACGTCAGCAGCGTCTTACGTCAGCGGCGGCACTGAACGCGGATCCACAACAGAACCAGAATACACACACACACACACACACACACACACACACCAGACACACGTCAGCAGCGTCTTACGTCAGCGGCGGCACTGAACGCGGATCCACAACAGAACCGGAAGACAATACAATGCTGAATAAAGTCCTAGTTTTTGTTATTTTTGGACCAAAATGTATTTTCGATGCTTCAACACACTCTAACTAACCCACTGATGTCACATGGACTACTTTGATGATGTCTTTATCTCCTTTCTGGACAAGGACAGTATACCGTACACACATTTTCAATGGAGGGACAGAAAGCTCTCGGACTAAATCTAAAATATCTTAAACTGTGTTCTGAAGATGAACGGAGGTCTGACGGGCTTGGAGCGACACGAGGGAGAGTCATTAATGACATCATTTTAATTTTTGGGTGAACTAACCCTTTAAAGGCTTATTTCACCCAAAATTGAAAATTAGCCCATGATTTACTCACCCTGAAGTCATCCTATACCATGACTTTCTTCTTTTAGCCAAACACAATCGGAGTTAAATAAAAAAATATGCTCATACAAGTTTTATAATGGGACTGAATGGTGCCTTAGAAGCCGCAAAAAAAGCGCATCCATCCATCATAACAATAATCCATACGCCTCCACGGGTTGATCAAAGTTTTTTGGAAATTATGGGATATATATATATATATTTCTTTGGTTGAACAAACCCTTTAAAATTAGTCTTAAGAATTAGCCTGACCAACAAGCAAGCAGTTAATTAGGGCTAATCAGTCTTACTTGTATTCAAATTAGACCAATTTATCTTTTTATGCAACTGACTTAAAGTTATGACCAGTCTTGACTAGTCTAAGCAGTTTATGACCCAATTATTTGATGTAACTTGCGTTTTAAAGACTTTTTCATTGCACTCTTAAAAAACAAAGGTTCTTTTATTGGTTCTTTAACATCCATAGAAACTTTCCATTCCACAAAAGATCTTCACACTGGAAAAAAATTATTTATATTTACGGGTGTCACGATTCGATAGATATCATGATACTGAACTCACGATACGATATTATTGCGATACTCCAAGACATATCCTAACAAAAAATGTACTGTTGATTAAAATGCTAAATTTAACATTACATTGTGTGTGTAAATGAATAGGCTTGGACTTGGTGCTAAAACCCAAAGCTGGACAATAGAGACACCAGAATAACAATATTCATGATTCTGAAGCTGAAAACACAGAATTATTTTAGACAAATATGCTTTCTCTGTCACTGACTAGATATATTTATAATAATGTAGGCCACTTTATACTGGTAACAAGACATTTGGCATTATTAGGACCCACAAATATCCCCCCATTGCATTATTATACATTATATTCAACATATATAGTAGTTTAATGTTGTAATGACACTAAAACTCTGTAAACTTAAATTTTTTCTCACACACTACAGTGATTTTTTATTTTGGTTGATTATACACAATACATATTAGTCACTATATACACACGATACATATTATTGCATTTTTGTATTGCGATAAATTGTTACACCTCTATTTATATTAGAACAAAATGATTCTTTTCTAATAACTGTTCACTGAAGGGTTATTTTGGGACCCAAAGTAGTTTTTCTATGGCATTTCTGTGAAAACTCATTTTAAACCCTATTTTAAAGAGCTATTAGACGTGTGCATATACAGTATGAGTGTTAAGTTTGTTTGCATGTGTTCCAGAGTGAACGACGAGGACGTGAGATTGATGTTGTGGGACACGGCAGGACAGGAGGAGTTTGACGCCATCACCAAGGCCTATTACAGAGGTGCGAGTGTGTTCCCATACTGGGCTGTCTCTGCTGTGTGAGTGTGTGTGTGACGTGTGATCGTCCCGCAGGAGCTCAGGCGTGTGTGCTGGTGTTCTCCACCACCGACAGAGACTCGTTCGAGGCCATCGGCAGCTGGAGGGAGAAGGTGGAGATGGAGGTGGGCGACATTCCCACGGTCCTGGTGCAGAACAAGATCGATCTGCTGGACGACACCGTGATCAAGAAGTAAGAGTCAGTGATGCGCTTTAAAGGTGGCATTTTAGCGGCATCTAGTGGTGAGGTTGCGAATTGGACCCAACGGAAGTTACGGTGGCCGACAGGAAGTGATGTCGTCGTCTGAGACAGCAGAGAGTAGCCAGTTAAAGGGGTGGTTGATTATGATTCGACTCTTTTAACTGTAGTTAGTGTGTAATGTTGCTGTTTGAGCATTAACAACATCTGCAAATTTACAACGCTCAAAGTTCAAAGCAAAAGGAGATTGTTTTTTTAAAAGAAATTGCTTTTTAAGGACTACAACAAACGGCTGGTAGGAACTACACAAGCATCATTAACCTTAAATTTACATAAACCCCGCCCCCGTAACATGATTTAAGCTGCGTTCACACTACAAGCGACTTTGTTGCTGCCGGTCGCCAACAAATACGTTTTCTTGCTGCTACAAACAACCATTTTGGAAGGAAAAGTCTAAATATAAATGGAATCAGTACATAAAATGCATAATATTAAAGATGAACAAGAAACAGTGAGTGCTCTTTGCCATCGCGGCTATTTAACTGCAGCAAACGGGCAAATGCCGGTCTATCTGTGTTCCCGAAACCCTTCAGGCACGGAGTCAGTACGGTGAACACCACTGTATGTACACGAGATATATCATACACTCACCTAAAGGATTATTAGGAACACCTGTTCAATTTCTCATTAATGCAATTATCTAATCAACCAATCACATGGCAGTTGCTTCAATGCATTTAGGGGTGTGGTCCTGGTCAAGACAATCTCCTGAACTCCAAACTGAATGTCAGAATGGGAAAGAAAGGTGATTTAAGCATTATTGAGCGTGGCATGGTTGTTGGTGCCAGACGGGCCGGTCTGAGTATTTCACAATCTGCTCAGTTACTGGGATTTTCACGCACAACCATTTCTAGGGTTTACAAAGAATGGTGTGAAAAGGGAAAAACATCCAGTGAGCGGCAGTCCTGTGGGCGAAAATGCCTTGTTGATGCTAGAGGTCAGAGGAGAATGGGCCGACTGATTCAAGCTGATAGAAGAGCAACTTTGACTGAAATAACCACTCGTTACAACCGAGGTATGCAGCAAAGCATTTGTGAAGCCACAACACGCACAACCTTGAGGTGGATGGGCTACAACAGCAGAAGACCCCACCGGGTACCACTCATCTCCACTACAAATAGGAAAAAGAGGCTACAATTTGCAAGAGCTCACCAAAATTGGACAGTTGAAGACTGGAGAAATGTTGCCTGGTCTGATGAGTCTCGATTTCTGTTGAGACATTCAGATGGTAGAGTAAGAATTTGGCGTAAACAGAATGAGAACATGGATCCATCATGGCTTGTTACCACTGTGCAGGCTGGTGGTGGTGGTGTAATGGTGTGGGGGATGTTTTCTTGGCACACTTTAGGCCCCTTAGTGCCAATTGGGCATCGTTTAAATGCCACGGCCTACCTGAGCATTGTTTCTGACCATGTCCATCCCTTTATGGCCACCATGTACCCATCCTCTGATGGCTACTTCCAGCAGGATAATGCACCATGTCACAAAGCTCGAATCATTTCAAATTGGTTTCTTGAACATGACAATGAGTTCACTGTACTAAAATGGCCCCCACAGTCACCAGATCTCAACCCAATAGAGCATCTTTGGGATGTGGTGGAACGGGAGCTTCGAGCCCTGGATGTGCATCCCACAAATCTCCATCAACTGCAAGATGCTATCCTATCAATATGGGCCAACATTTCTAAAGAATGCTTTCAGCACCTTGTTGAATCAATGCCACATAGAATTAAGGCAGTTCTGAAGGCGAAAGGGGGTCAAACACAGTATTAGTATGGTGTTCCTAATAATCCTTTAGGTGAGTGTAGAATTATAGGAGTTTTTGACTGCTAAAATGAGCTTCTCGTTCAACTAGCCTCGGTCAGACTCAGCACTGAAGAGTGAAATGCTCCACTGACTTCACTCCTATTGGTTGCCGCTCCCGAAAGTCGCTCTTCATTTGCATAAAGTTAAACAGATCTCAACTTTGTCGCGTCGCCAGACACACCCCACCGGTCGCTGTCGCGCGTGTCGCCGGAAATCTCCCGCTCCCAATTGAAATGAATGCTATTGTGTCGTCGCTTGTAGTGTGAACGAGGCTTTATAGGTTATTAAGACAGAATATGCTAATCAATGACTAGAAGAAAACTACACATAAGCTACATAAATTCATCAACTAATGTCTACATGTTGTCACTTCTTCTTGAGTCTCTCCATCTGTGTCCGACTCCGGTTTTAAAATAAAAGGCTAAAAGTTTTTGAAATGTTTAGTGCATGTGTGTGTGTGAGGTAAAAGGACACAAGCTCTTGAAGCTCCGCCCCCTGTGCCGGGAGCAGCAACTCATTTGCATTTAAAGGGACAGACGCAAAAACTATGCGATTTTGCTCACCCTCAAAAAGTGACAATTTTAACATATCTGTGTATAAATATAAAAATATCTGTGGGGTATTTTGAGCTAAAACTTCATATACACACTGGGGACAACTGAGACTTATTTTACATCTTGTGAAAAGGGCATTATAGCACACCTTTAAGCAATGAGGTGTCTTTAACAAAGATAAATTAAGAAATTAGGTTTACTTGATTTTTTCAGTAAAACAATATGTTATTGCGAATATTATTGTTACTTGTTCTTCATTGTGTCAGTGTTTTATTCGCTGACTTTAGCAGCTTTTGTGCACGAAGATCAACATAGTGACGAAACGCGTGTGTCCGCTCAGGGCCACTGTAGAAACATGTCGATGTAAGCGGACCCGCGGTGTGTGTAGATAAATGGCTCATCTAAGGTAATAAAAACATAACGGTTCATTACTTAAGGTCTTTAGACACCACTAAAAACATAGTTATGTATATGACATTGCATAACTGTCTACAGATCCTCCTAAATATTACACAACGCAACTCACGTGGCGGTCGAAAATGACAGAATGTACTATATTTTAGTTTGATAATGTTTTTTTATTTAATATTTTGTGTTTTTAGGGGATTTTAGGGTACTACATTATATTTACGCAGTATTTATAATGTATTTATTCTCGTTTTGAGCATAGACCTGAAAATTTAATTTCCAACTTAATTTGTCATAAATCTTGAATGCTTTAAAGCACAGACTGAAGTTTGATCTCTGTTTAAAGTCAACTCGACACTTGGCAGATTATTGCAGAAGTGAAAAAAGTTTAAAAAATGAACAGAATTTTATGTTTATTGTTATTAAAAATACAAAAAATACGATTTAAGATTTTTAAAACACGTCTTACTCTAAAACTGCAAGAAAATTAAAGCCATTAATCTAAACAAGTTGTTCCAAATTTGAGCTTATATCTCAAAAAATAAGTTTTTGTGAGATTTGTTTGTCCGCAGTACCAAAACTAGATGAAATGTGTCTCCCATTCATTTCCAATGCGCTCATTTTAGACTGTGAACTATTATACAAGTGTGACTATTTTTTTCAGGACCATTTAACCTTTTCGAACTTTTAATAATTATATGAATAACAAAGGGTTTATGAAGTTAAATGCATAAAAGTAAATAAAAGATAAATATGCATACGACCAAGAGGCCAACAGTGGTAAATAATGTAATTACACCTTTACGTGTGTGTGTGTGTGTGTGTGTGTGTGTGTGTGTGTGTGTGTGTGTGTGTGTGTGTGTGTGTGTGTGTGTGTGTGTGTGTGTGTGTGTGTGTGTGTGTGTGTGTGTGTGTGTGTGTGTGTGTGTGTGTGTGTGTGTGTTGCTTCAGTGAAGAGGCCGAAGGTCTTGCTAAGAGGCTGAAACTGAGATTCTACCGCACATCAGTGAAGGAAGATCTCAACGTCAATGAAGGTGAGAGATGAAGCTTTTCCGCTCACTAAACTGATTATGCTTTATTATTAAATAACACAATATATTTGTTGTAGTTTTTAAGTATCTGGCTGACAAATATCTGCATCGACTCAAGCAACAGTCAGCGGAGGAGAGCGAGGTTGTTCACACGTCCAGCAATAAAATAGGTAAGACTGAACTTTTGTGTCATTACTTTATAAACGGCTTTGTTAAAATGTAGCATTCTCTCTTTTTTTTTCTTTTTTTTAAAAGAAATTAATAATTTTATTAATTTAAAAAAAAAATCGTTTTCAAATAAATGTTGTTCTTTTGAACTTTCTATTCATCAAAGAATCCTGAAAACAAAGTATCACGGTTTCCACAAAAATATGAAAAAGCAGCAAAACTGTTTTCAACATCGATAATAATCATAAATGTTTCCTGAGCAGCAAATCATCATATAAGAGTGATTTCTGAAGGATCATGTGACACTGAAGACTGGAGTAATGATGCTGAAAATTCAGCTTTGATCACAGGAATAAATTACACTTTACAATACACTCACCTAAAGGATTATTAGGAACACCATACTAATACTGTGTTTGACCCCCTTTCGCCTTCAGAACTGCCTTAATTCTACATGGCATTGATTCAACAAGGTGCTGAAAGCATTCTTTAGAAATGTTGGCCCATATTGATAGGATAGCATCTTGCAGTTGATGGAGATTTGTGGGATGCACATCCAGGGCACGAAGCTCCCGTTCCACCACATCCCAAAGATGCTCTATTGACCGTTCGCAAAAGCCACGCCCCCTAGTTATTGTTGCTACGCCCGTCAAACAAATGGTCAAAACGACCAGCGCCACAGATTGCCATGACGGGAAGAGGTGCGTCAGTGACCTTTTTTAGAGCAATACCTCCGCGATATCCTCCAGATCGAGGCAAAAGGGGTTATAGTATGCAGTGGAGCGATATATTCAAAATATAAAAATACGCAATGAAGGAGACACGACTACTATCGAGCCTAATAATGCTCTCAAGCTCTCAAACCGGTCTCAAGCGAAATCTGAGAAACCCCATGACCTGTAACGTTAGCAGCTACCTCAAATGCAACCAGCACAGCCTTGAAGAAGATGATTTAATAAGCTGTTTCAGTGGCTAATTGTTTAAAGTTAGAAATATATAACTTGCGCTTTGCCTCAGATACAGGATTATTCATTCGCTTTAACAAGCAGGTTGTTCATTACCACGGCAACCGCTTGCGTGTCATGCTGAATGCGATTGTCGTGTTTAAAAAGTAACTATACATAATAGACGGAAAGATGCAGATAACCATACATTATTTCTATTCGTTACGATATTGATATGAACTGATGTTGTCAAGTAAGCTTCATGCGTTCCCCGTTGCGAACGTGCACTCCTCTAACGTTAGCTAGTCTAAACTGTAGTCTACGGGTGCTGCTCTGCTGCTCATTTCCCCCCGAAAATATCATGTTAACAACAACACTTTAGAAAACGTACTTCCTTTGTGGATCCTCTTGATCTGCTTTCTCCATGTGTCTTTGACTAATCTCATTGTCTCAGTCTCACGCACACTGCACGTGAGTTAACCATGTTCGACACATGTAACTGGGAGTGGGGCCGTCCACACTGTTTGATCCATTGTAGGCACCGCGCACGTTGTGTTTTCGGCTTTTGAAACAGAAAGAACACAACTCCTCCAGACAATCTCTCGGGGTATCTAGTGTCCGATTTACAAACGCCGTGGGCTTCACCATCTTGCTTGGAGTCAATGTTTGACGGACCTGCTCACATAGTAACGGTTGCTATGATGTGTGATTGGACAATGGCCGTTTTGGGGGAGGGGCCTGCGAACGGTCAATTGGGTTGAGATCTGGTGACTGTGGGGGCCATTTTAGTACAGTGAACTCATTGTCATGTTCAAGAAACCAATTTGAAATGATTCGAGCTTTGTGACATGGTGCATTATCCTGCTGGAAGTAGCCATCAGAGGATGGGTACATGGTGGCCATAAAGGGATGGACATGGTCAGAAACAATGCTCAGGTAGGCCGTGGCATTTAAACGATGCCCAATTGGCACTAAGGGGCCTAAAGTGTGCCAAGAAAACATCCCCCACACCATTACACCACCACCACCAGCCTGCACAGTGGGAACAAGGCATGATGGATCCATGTTCTCATTCTGTTTACGCCAAATTCTGACTCTCCAGAATCCAGAATCGGTCTGTCTTCACCGGCCAAAGGTGGTCAGCGCAGACCACAACGATCTGCCCAGGTCTGTCGGTCCTGGGCGAGCCCCATCCAATTGTGTCCCAGATCTTGTCGTAGCGAGTCGCGCCATCGTGTTGCAGGGCGTCCGCGTGGCCGCTTGATGTCAATCGGCAGATTTTGGTGAGCTCTTGCAAATTGTAGCCTCTTTTTCCTATTTGTAGTGGAGATGAGTGGTACCCGGTGGGGTCTTCTGCTGTTGTAGCCCATCCGCCTCAAGGTTGTGTGTGTTGTGGCTTCACAAATGCTTTGCTGCATACCTCGGTTGTAACGAGTGGTTATTTCAGTCAAAGTTGCTCTTCTATCAGCTTGAATCAGTCGGCCCATTCTCCTCTGACCTCTAGCATCAACAAGGCATTTTCGCCCACAGGACTGCCGCATACTGGATGTTTTTCCCTTTTCACACCATTCTTTGTAAACCCTAGAAATGGTTGTGCGTGAAAATCCCAGTAACTGAGCAGATTGTGAAATACTCAGACCGGCCCGTCTGGCACCAACAACCATGCCACGCTCAAAATTGCTTAAATCACCTTTCTTTCCCATTCTGACATTCAGTTTGGAGTTCAGGAGATTGTCTTGACCAGGACCACACCCCTAAATGCATTGAAGCAACTGCCATGTGATTGGTTGATTAGATAATTGCATTAATGAGAAATTGAACAGGTGTTCCTAATAATCCTTTAGGTGAGTGTATATTCACATAGAAAACACTTATTTTTAATTGTAATAATATTTCACAATATTACGGTTTGTACTGAATTTTTCAACAAATAAATACATCCTTGGTGAGCAGAAGATATATATATATATATATATATACACTCACCGGCCACTTTATTAGGTACCCCATGCTAGTAACGGGTTGGACCCCCTTTTGCCTTCAGAACTGCCTCAATTCTTCGTGGCATAGATTCAACAAGGTGCTGGAAGCATTCCTCAGGGAGTTTGGTCCATATTGACATGATGGCATCACACAGTTGCCGCAGATTTGTCGGCTGCACATCCATGATGCGAATCTCCCGTTCCACCACATCCCAAAGATGCTCTATTGGGTTGAGATCTGGTGACTGTGGAGGCCATTTTAGTACAGTGAACTCATTGTCATGTTCAAGAAACCAATTTGAAATGATTAGAGCTTTGTGACATGGTGGAAGTAGCCATCAGAGGATGGGTACATGGTGGCCATAAAGGGATGGACATGGTCAGAAACAATGCTCAGGTAGGCCGTGGCATTTAAACGATGCCCAATTGGCACTAAGGGGCCTAAAGTGTGCCAGGAAAACATCCCCCACACCATTACACCACCACCACCAGCCTGCACAGTGGTAACAAGGCATGATGGTTCCATGTTCTCATTCTGTTTACGCCAAATTCTGACTCTAACATCTGAATGTCTCAACAGAAATCGAGACTCATCAGACCAGGCAACATTTTTCCAGTCTTCAACTGTTCAATTTTGGTGAGCTCTTGCAAATTGTAGCCTCTTTTTCCTATTTGTAGTGGAGATGAGTGGTACCCGGTGGAGTCTTCTGCTGTTGTAGCCCATCCGCCTCAAGGTTGTGCGTGTTGTGGCTTCACAAATGCTTTGCTGCATACCTCGGTTGTAACGAGTGGTTATTTCAGTCACTGTTGCCCTTCTATCAGCTCGAACCAGTCTGGCCATTCTCCTCTGACCTCTGGCATCAACAAGGCATTTCCGCCCACAGAACTGCCGCTCACTGGATGTTTTTTCTTTTTCGGACCATTCTCTGTAAACCCTAGAGATGGTTGTGCGTGAAAATCCCAGTAGATTAGCAGTTTCTGAAATACTCAGACCAGCCCTTCTGGCACCAACAATCATGCCACGTTCAAAGTCACTCAAATCAACTTTCTTCCCCATACTGATGCTCGGTTTGAACTGCAGGAGATTGTCTTGACCATGTCTACATGCCTAAATGCACTGAGTTGCCGCCATGTGATTGGCTGCTTAGAAATTAAGTGTTAACGAGCAGTTGGACAGGTGTACCTAATAAAGTGGCCGGTGAGTGTATATATATATAATTATTTATTTATTTATTTTTTGACTAAGCTAACCAACCAAACCTTGACACCCACTCTCATTAATATAGGTTTTATTTTTTATTTTTATTTTTTTGCATATTTAACCAACAGTGCCAGTGTTTATCAACCTTCAGATGTATCATGATCGTGCATTTGTATATAGTCTCTTGCTCTTTTTCCCCCAGGTGTTTTTAACACTTCCGGCGGCACTCATCCGAACCAGAACAGCGGCGATCTGAACGGGCGTGATGTCATCAACCTGCGACCAAACAAGCAGAGGACGAAGAAAACGAAAAACCCGTTCGGCGGCTGCAGACTCCTGTAGAACGGCTTCATATCGAGTGTGTCGTACGTCACGGAGTCCTGTGGATGAGTGTGAGAGCTGCAACGGCTCCAAACGCTCGTTTCTGCGCCAATAGCAGCATCCGTCACAATCACAGAGCTAATACGACACACACACATGCTCTACTGGCGCAGAAGTGACTCGACGGAGTCAAACCCTCAGTGAGCGACGGGAAATTGGAGGTCTGTTAAGATATTTTTGTACGCGTATTCAAATCTTTTGGACACTGCCCCGTCCTCTCATTTTAGCAATGATTGTGGCTCAAAATTGAATCTATGTTCTCACAGATGTGCATTATTTGATGTGGTACACAGCAGGGTAATATTCAGATGTTCTCTAATGAGATTAATTACACACCATTTGTGCATTTGGACTGTTCATCGTTTGTGCAATATGTTCGTATGGGTGGAGATGCATATTTGCAATCTTCCCTTAAAAGTAATGTTCATTTGTTTCTTATATGAGCAGTGTCATGAAGTTCAACCCATATGTTCTTATAGGTATTTTTGTATGAGAAATGTAGTAAAGTAACGACTTACTGAAATCCGTGACATTTAACACAGTGCCAAAATGTTTCTACTTGTCCGAAATGTAAATAGCGTCAGTAAATGGTTGAACGAGTCATATTTTTTAGATATTATTTCAAATGCAATCAACATCCTTGATATGCATCAATATGCTCTTCTGAGACTCTGTCATATTCGAACTCAATACCAAATGCAAGAGATGAATTATATAAACATATTCTTTTGGAATAAGGAAGTTTAACTTTTTTATTTTTTATTATTATTCATTTGCTGACAATGCTTCAGATATTAAAGCACACGACATCATCATACACTTACTGCTAGGGCTGGGCGATATAGCTACTAAAAATATATATTGATATTATTAAGCCTCTATGGAGATATTCCACATTTATCTTAATATATATATATATATATATATATATATATATATGCATTTACTTTGAAGTGGCATAAAACTAAAATGTTCACACTAACATGCAGTAAAAATCTTTTTTTTAATTAAATGAACAGAATTGCAATTATATTATAACTTATTTTTAATCATTTTCATTCATATGCACCAATGTAATAAAAACTAAACATCAGTATTTGGTTACATATATTGTTGTACTATTTTTTACTAAAACATTGCAGGAGCATTAAAAAAAACCATTGAGCAATCATATTCTTATAGTTTCTTTTTCAAAAACATTGATGCATAATTAATAATAACAAGAATTTCTTTTCATTAATCCAGGTGTGCCTGGCCTCAGTAACAATAATCAGGCACACCTGGATTAATCAGTTTGTCCAATAATGACAGACAGGAAACAAATGGCTGGCTGAAGTTCAGGAAGTAGTGAAGCTGTGGCATAAAGCCTATTCTTACTAGTAGCAATTACAATTAAAGAGCTCTCTAATTCGATTATTAGTAAAAATTACAATTAAAGAGCTGTCTAATTCAAATATTACTAGTAAAAATTACAATTAAAGAGCTCTCTAATTCGATTATTAGTAAAAATTACAATTAAAGAGCTCTAATTCGATGATTACTAGTAAAAATTACAGTTAAAGAGCTCTCTAATTCGATTATTACTAGTAAAAATGACCATTAAAGAGCTCTCTAATTCGATGATTACTAGTAAAAATGACAATTAAAGAGCTCTCTAATTCGATTATTACTAGTAAAAATTACAATTAAAGAGCTTTCTAATTCGATTATTAGTAGTAAAAATTACAATTAAAGAGCTCTCTAATTCGATTATTAGTAGTAAAAATTACAATTAAAGAGCTCTCTAATTCGATTATTAGTAAAAATTACAATTAAAGAGCTTTCTAATTCGATTATTAGTAAAAATTACAGTTAAAGAGCTTTCTAATTCGATTATTACTAGTAAAAATGACAATTAAAGAGCTTTCTAATTCGATGATTACTAGTAAAAATGACAATTAAAGAGCTCTCTAATTCGATTATTACTAGTAAAAATTACAATTAAAGAGCTTTCTAATTCGATGATTACTAGTAAAAATTACAGTTAAAGAGCTCTCTAATTCGATTATTACTAGTAAAAATTACAATTAAAGAGCTCTCTAATTCGATGATTACTAGTAAAAATGACAATTAAAGAGCTCTCTAATTCAATTATTACTAGTAAAAATTACAATTAAAGAGCTTTCTAATTCGATTATTAGTAGTAAAAATTACAATTAAAGAGCTCTCTAATTCGATTATTAGTAGTAAAAAATACAATTAAAGAGCTTTCTAATTCGATTATTAGTAAAAATTACAGTTAAAGAGCTTTCTAATTCGATTATTACTAGTAAAAATGACAATTAAAGAGCTTTCTAATTCGATGATTACTAGTAAAAATGACAATTAAAGAGCTCTCTAATTCGATTATTACTAGTAAAAATTACAATTAAAGAGCTTTCTAATTCGATGATTACTAGTAAAAATTACAGTTAAAGAGCTCTCTAATTCGATTATTACTAGTAAAAATTACAATTAAAGAGCTCTCTAATTCGATGATTACTAGTAAAAATGACAATTAAAGAGCTCTCTAATTCAATTATTACTAGTAAAAATTACAATTAAAGAGCTTTCTAATTCGATTATTAGTAGTAAAAATTACAATTAAAGAGCTCTCTAATTCGATTATTAGTAGTAAAAAATACAATTAAAGAGCTTTCTAATTCGATTATTAGTAAAAATTACAGTTAAAGAGCTTTCTAATTCGATTATTACTAGTAAAAATGACAATTAAAGAGCTTTCTAATTCGATGATTACTAGTAAAAATGACAATTAAAGAGCTCTCTAATTCGATTATTACTAGTAAAAATTACAATTAAAGAGCTTTCTAATTCGATTATTAGTAAAAATTACAATTAAAGAGCTCTCTAATTCGATTATTACTAGTAAAAATTACAATTAAAGAGCTTTCTAATTCGATTATTAGTAAAAATTACAATTAAAGAGCTCTCTAATTCGATTATTACTAGTAAAAATTACAATTAAAGAGCTTTCTAATTCGATTATTAGTAAAAATTACAATTAAAGAGCTCTCTAATTCGATTATTACTAGTAAAAATTACAATTAAAGAGCTTTCTAATTCGATTATTAGTAAAAGTTACAATTAAAGAGCTCTCTAATTCGATTATTACTAGTAGAAATTACAATTAAAGAGCTCTCTAATTCGATTATTACTAGTAAAAATTACAATTAAAGAGCTCTCTAATTCGATTATTAGTAAAAATACAATTAAAGAGCTCTCTAATTCGATTATTACTAGTAAAAATTACAATTAAAGAGCTCTCTAATTCGATTATTAGTAAAAATTACAATTAAAGAGCTCTCTAATTCGATTATTACTAGTAAAAATTACAATTAAAGAGCTCTCTAATTCGATTATTACTAGTAAAAATTACAATTAAAGAGCTCTCTAATCCGATTATTACTAGTAAAAATTACAATTAAAGAGCTCTCTAATCCGATTATTACTAGTAAAAATTACAATTAAAGAGCTCTCTAATCCGATTATTACTAGTAAAAATTACAATTAAAGAGCTCTCTAATTCGATGATTACTAGTAAAAATGACAATTAAAGAGCTCTCTAATTCAATTATTACTAGTAAAAATTACAATTAAAGAGCTTTCTAATTCGATTATTAGTAGTAAAAATTACAATTAAAGAGCTCTCTAATTCGATTATTAGTAGTAAAAAATACAATTAAAGAGCTTTCTAATTCGATTATTAGTAAAAATTACAGTTAAAGAGCTTTCTAATTCGATTATTACTAGTAAAAATGACAATTAAAGAGCTTTCTAATTCGATGATTACTAGTAAAAATGACAATTAAAGAGCTCTCTAATTCGATTATTACTAGTAAAAATTACAATTAAAGAGCTTTCTAATTCGATGATTACTAGTAAAAATTACAGTTAAAGAGCTCTCTAATTCGATTATTACTAGTAAAAATTACAATTAAAGAGCTCTCTAATTCGATGATTACTAGTAAAAATGACAATTAAAGAGCTCTCTAATTCAATTATTACTAGTAAAAATTACAATTAAAGAGCTTTCTAATTCGATTATTAGTAGTAAAAATTACAATTAAAGAGCTCTCTAATTCGATTATTAGTAGTAAAAATACAATTAAAGAGCTTTCTAATTCGATTATTAGTAAAAATTACAGTTAAAGAGCTTTCTAATTCGATTATTACTAGTAAAAATGACAATTAAAGAGCTTTCTAATTCGATGATTACTAGTAAAAATGACAATTAAAGAGCTCTCTAATTCGATTATTACTAGTAAAAATTACAATTAAAGAGCTTTCTAATTCGATTATTAGTAAAAATTACAATTAAAGAGCTCTCTAATTCGATTATTACTAGTAAAAATTACAATTAAAGAGCTTTCTAATTCGATTATTAGTAAAAATTACAATTAAAGAGCTCTCTAATTCGATTATTACTAGTAAAAATTACAATTAAAGAGCTTTCTAATTCGATTATTAGTAAAAATTACAATTAAAGAGCTCTCTAATTCGATTATTACTAGTAAAAATTACAATTAAAGAGCTTTCTAATTCGATTATTAGTAAAAGTTACAATTAAAGAGCTCTCTAATTCGATTATTACTAGTAAAAATTACAATTAAAGAGCTCTCTAATTCGATTATTACTAGTAAAAATTACAATTAAAGAGCTCTCTAATTCGATTATTAGTAAAAATTACAATTAAAGAGCTCTCTAATTCGATTATTACTAGTAAAAATTACAATTAAAGAGCTCTCTAATTCGATTATTAGTAAAAATTACAATTAAAGAGCTCTCTAATTCGATTATTACTAGTAAAAATTACAATTAAAGAGCTCTCTAATTCGATTATTACTAGTAAAAATTACAATTAAAGAGCTCTCTAATCCGATTATTACTAGTAAAAATTACAATTAAAGAGCTCTCTAATCCGATTATTACTAGTAAAAATTACTATTAAAGAGCTCTCTAATTCAATTATTACTAGTAAAAATTACAATTAAAGAGCTTTCTAATTCGATTATTAGTAAAAATTACAATTAAAGAGCTCTCTAATTCGATTATTACTAGTAAAAATTACAATTAAAGAGCTCTCTAATTCGATGATTACTAGTAAAAATGACAATTAAAGAGCTCTCTAATTCGATTATTACTAGTAAAAATTACAATTAAAGAGCTCTCTAATTCGATTATTACTAGTAAAAATTACAATTAAAGAGCTTTCTAATTCGATTATTAGTAAAAATTACAATTAAAGAGCTCTCTAATTAGATTATTACTAGTAAAAATTACAATTAAAGAGCTCTCTAATTCGATTATTACTAGTAAAAATTACAATTAAAGAGCTTTCTAATTCGATTATTAGTAAAAATTACATTTAAAGAGCTCTCTAATTCGATTATTACTAGTAACAATTACATTTAAAGAGCTCTCTAATTCGATTATTAGGAACAATTACATTTAAAGAGCTCTCTAATTCGATTATTACTAGTAACAATTCCAATTAGAGAGCACAAATTAATTTTTACTAGTCATATGTCTCCACTGACTTAGAGAACTCTCTAATTCAGTTGTTACTTGTAAGAATGCAATTGCAGAGCTCTTTAATTCAATTACAGAGCTCTGCAATTATACATATCTTTATTTCGTCTTTTTACTAGTAAAAATTATATTTGAGAGCTCTGTAATCAAAAATGAATGGAAGTCAACGGAGACATGACTAGTATAAACTAATTAGCTCTCTAATAATAATTGTTACTAGAAAGAATTGAATTGTAGAGCTCTCTAATTTAATTCTTACTAGTAAAAATGCAATTACGACGAGTAACGCTGGGAACAATTTAAGCTCAAACGGCTTGCCATAGAATACGGTGATCTTGCTACTGAAGTGTAAATGCTATTAACGCTGTGTGTGATCACAGTGATCATCATCATATCGCCCAGCCCTTCTCACTGCTACACGCTTCAATCATTATATCACTTATGCATTCATGAAACTGCATCTACATGACGTCTGTTATCTCGTGTGAATTACTGGAATCCATAAAGTAAATGCACATATTTTCAGTGAGTTTCGTCAACATCCTCCCAGAATCATAAGTGTATAAAACTCACTTTAAAGTGTCTAGAATACGGTTATCCAGATTAGCACCGATTCCTCGTGTTTAATCTTGGGCTAAATTGCACAGATACAGTATTTAGGCTTTATATATGTACAGGAAAACCATTCCAGGAGCTTATGTTTCATGTAAACAGATTTCTAGAGGATCCATGACTAAAACAAGCCTTAACCACTAAAGCCATTCACACGCACTTGAGTGAACACAACCAATCATTGGAGGAGAGGCGTTTCAGTGCAAGTGTTGAATTGATGTTAATGAAACTTATGTGCTAAATGTGTTACTTAATTTGGGTCCATCGATCAAGACAGCGCTCTGAGTTTATGCTTTAAATGTGAGTGAATCAAAGGACGTTTCAACGTTATAATCTCTGATGGATTGACAGCGTTTTCCGCAGGTTTTGTGGGGATTCCTGAACTTTTGATTGAATATATTTATTCATGAAACGCATGTCTTGCATTTATGTTTGAATGTGGAAACATGGTACTCGGCCTTCATGTTTACAGCGCTATCCCTGATCATTACTGATGTTCATATGACGATACTACAGTGGACTAAAGGCACTTTATTTCTCTGATGGAATTCCTGATCATGTTATTAATAGGTTATCTTAAATATTCAGTGAGGATACAACTATAATTTTTTTTTCTAATATGAAAAGTGCTTTGAAAATGTTTTCTTTTCTGTTTTAGTCTTCTTTATACTGATGTATTGATGACTTCCCCGTAGATGTTAATAATCACCCGTCACGACCTGCAGTTTTAGTGTCATTTGCAGTGAGTTTTCACAGTATGATGCTCAGTTCAGATTCACACGTGATCCTTTGCTCTGGGTTTGGGTTGTTGTTAAAAATGGACAAAATAAAGAATCTATTGTAGTCTTTTGACTTAATTGTACTTTTTTTTTTTTCTGTGACGACCTTATGTGTGCATAATTACGAAACAATGTTGTGAATATTTAACTATATAAAATAAATCCAGAAATAAATATTCACACGTCCACCACAAAAAAAATATTTTTATTCAGCAGGGATGCATTAAATTGATCAAAAGTGACAGTAAAGACATATATAATGTTATCAAAGTTTTCTATTTTAAACACATTTTGAACTTTCTGTTCATCAAAGAATCCTGGGGAAAAAAATAATGGTTTCCACAAAAGCATCACAAGTTTTAATATTGATAATATAATTTTTTTCCTGAGCAGCAAAGCATCATATTAGAGTGATTTCTAAAGGATCATGTGACACTGAAGACTGGAGTAATGATGCTGAAAATCCAGCTTTGATCACAGGAATAAATTACACTTTACTATATATTCACATTTCTTTTAATCGGAATAATATTTCACATTATTAATGTTTTTTCTGTGTTTTTGATCACATAAATGCAGCCTTGGTGAGCAGAAAGACTTTTTCAAAACAAAAAAAATCCCCAAACTTTTGAACACAAGTGTAACTTTGCTTGATTTGCTACACTGATTGGCACCTGTAAACATCCAGACTAATAAACCATGTTTTTATTTTATTTATTATTATTTGTATTTTGTTTGATTGAACATGGGTATCTTTTATCATAAAGCTGTTGGAGCCACCTTGTGTTGTGTCTTAAACTTGAACTGTATCGCAAGGCATTAATAAAAAAAAAGGAATATTGTTCTAATAAATTGTTAATTGGCTTAGTTATAAAGCAAAAGTTATAAACCTTAGAGAATTGTAGAATTGTGATTTCTATTCAGGCTAAAAAAAAATCATGGAAATGGTGTAGTTATGAGTGAAATTACTTTAAATGCTGTTTGTTTAAATCTCTACAATTGTTTAAAAAAAACCCTGAAAATGTCATTGCAATGTATTGGTCAAAAGGTGTGTGTGGACCATGGTTAAATCTGTTAAAAGTTTATTTTTCATTTTTAAGGGTTGTTTACACGACAACGATGTACTTAAAACGGAAACGTTTTTCCTTTGCTTTGTCCGTGTACAGAAGACAATGCTGTCAAAACAATCTCAGTATTCTGCTGTCAGGACAGTCGATGGCGACGAAACACGAAGCGCCTGAACAGTAATGTGATATTGCATATGATAACAGTATCGGTTTAAAAAAATTGCACTTTGTAACCCGTTTTCAAAAGTTTGCGTTTTCATGCCCCCAAAACACCGTTGTTGTGTAAACGAACGTCCAAAACACATAGAAAGTTTCCCATTTTTAGTTGAAAATGCTGTCGTGTAGGCTAAACGGTCCCTGATAGCGATTACAAATCTAAAATCAAGAACCCTCTCAGGCAGTTTGACTCAGGCTGTAATGTTTCCTCAGAGAGTCAAACCTGACGCTCAAATGTGAGATTCCAGCGAGACGAACGTTCTAATTAGAATGTAGAGAACGTGTAGGAACACCACGTGCAGCTGCGCTAAAAATACACACACACGCACACACACACACACATGCGAGAGAAATAATATTCATGAGGCTTTAGATGGAATGTTAGAACAGAATCACTTCTGAACACTGACTGAATTCACATTGATTATTATTGGTTAAAAAACATTAGGAAAAAACTGTCATGGGTCAATGTCAAACATATAATTTAGTAACTAATTATATGTAGGCCTATAACAAAGGGTTTATGACGTTAAATACATAGGCTAGAAGTAAATAAAAAAATAAATATGCATGTGACCAAGAGGCCAACAGTGGTAAATAATGTAATGACACCTTTACATATCTGTATGTGTGTGTGTGTGTGTGTGTGTGCGTGTGTGTGCGTGTGTGTTAAAGGCACATATTCTAATGCTCGTGATTCCGCTCAACCTCTATAGAGAGCAAAAGTCGGGTTCCGGAAGTAAAATCTCCATTCATTTTCTCCATAACTGATTTTTAATGATCACTTATAAACACAGTTATGATGGTGTTAACCGATGGTATGTGCTTTTGTCAAAGCCATCGGCCTGTATTATTTCAACTTATTTTTTAAACAACCGTGTTTTTAACAGCTGAATTTGTTTAAAAAAAACTACATTACCCATGATGCTGTACAGAAGATTTTTTTATTATTATTATTATTTATTTTAAATTTATTTTATTTATTCGTATTACTACGAATACTACTATACTACAACAATATACTATCGGCGGATGTGATTGACCAACGGTTAAATAGAGAGGTTTAATTAAAGGGGTTTGAGTGACTAATAATCAACATTTAACATGATAAAAAATAATGTTTTATGTAATGTTATCCGTGTTACATTATATCTGAAACTACAATGTGAATTTTTATAAAGATCCGTTTGGCCATCAACTTGAACGCACCTGAGGATTATTGGAACGTATCCATTATTTGAGCGTTTCCATTATTGGAACGTTATTATTGGAACGCATCCATTATTTGAGCGCATCCATCATTGCATCCATTAATATACGCATCCATTATTGGAGTGTATCCATTATTTGAACACATCCATTATTGGAGTGTATCCATTATTTGAACACATCCATTATTGGAGTGTATCCATTATTGGAACGCATCCATTATTTGAGCGTATCCATTACTGGAACGCATCCATTATTTGAGCGTATCCATTATTGGAACGCACCTGATCACATCCAAGTTCCATTATTGGATGCGTTCCAATAATGGATTTGTAAAAAAAGGCGTCCAGGTGCGTTCCAATAATTGATATGCTCAAATGGATACGCTCATTATTTGAGCGTATCCATTATTGGAACACACCTGAACGCTTTTTTTTTTACAAAATGGGAAAAATGAATGGGAAAAATAGTTGGAACGCATCCATTATTGGAACGCACCTGAACGCATCCATTATTTGAGCGTATCCATTATTGTAACGCATCTGACTGCCTTTTTTTTTTTTAAACAAATCCGTTATTGGAACGCATCCATTATTTGAGCGTATCCATTATTGGAACGCACCTGAACGCTTTTTTTTTTTTTTTTACAAAATGGGAAAAATGAATGGGGAAAATAGTTGGAACGCATCCATTATTGGGACACACCTGAACACTTTTTTTTTTTTTTTTACATATGGGGAAAATGAATGGGAAAAATAGTTCCGGAACAAGGCCATAGAAAAAGTGGTCAGGCACTAATGCACTTTATTTGCCGTTGGCAAGACTAGAATAATCAACTGTCTGGTTATCCATAACTTTAATGGTTTTCTCGGCATTGTCCACGTTCCTGATGAGGGTCTCGAGACGCCTCTTGATCTTCTTCTGGTCCTCCAGAGCGCAGCTGATCACGACGCTCTGAAACTTCTGGTCCACAGGCACGGGTGGAGCGTCGGTCACACACGCGGCGTGAAGAGCCTGAAGTCTTCTCCTAGACGCCTCCATGTCCTCCAGCAGCTTCCCAGCGATCTCATCAATCATGGCGATGGCGTTCTTCAGGGCCTCCTCCTGCTGGCCACTCCTGATGGTGTCCACAGACACGTGCACTGTCAAAGCCCTGCCCATGAGTCTGCTGGCGGTCAGAGAGAGCTCTTCCCGTTCCCCTGAAACACACGGTCAGATGAGCGCTAATGCGTGATCCATTAGCAGCCGCTAAAGCACTCGAGCAGTTTACCGTCACAGATGTTCCTCATCTCCTGGCTGTTCTGTATGGACTGGATCATCTCGATCAAGCTCTCTCTCTCCTGCTCCATAGCAGTGGCTTCCTCGCGAAACGCCTCCACCCTGAGACACACACACACACGCCACATTATTAGTCATGATTCTCTCTAATGTATAGAGTTTTTTCAGTTATTACATTTATTTGAACAATTATAATAAAGGTTTTAAGTGTGTCCCAAGAGTTATTGTCCACTCTCTTATTTTTGACTTATAATGAAAGTTGGAAAAGCTAAATGACATCATATCATAAAGCAGTCATCAACAACTTGGGCAAGTGTGTGTGTGTGTGTACATGTTTTTCTATCTCGGTGGGGACTTAAACCTGAAAGCACACAGACTCATGGGGACTCGTGCCACTGTGGGGACCTAAATTGAGGTCCCCATGGGTAAACACACTTATAAATCATACAGAATTATTATTATTTTTTAAATGTAAAAATGCAGAATGTTTTCTGTGATGGGTAGGTTTAGGGATAGGGGCAGTGTAAGGGGATAAAATATACAGTCTGTACAGTATAAAAACCATTATGTCTAATGTGTGTGTGTGTGTGTGTGTGAGAGATCCTCGATTATCTTAACTATTTTGACAGATTTTATGTCAAATTTCATTGTGGTTAACCTCACCACTTCCACTCTGAGGCAACATTAAACCAATACATATTTTAACAATTACAATTTAAAAACTGTGATATTGTTTATTTGATAAATCTTCTGTGTTAGCTTGTTTTTCTCAGACAGTGGCTGACTCTAGGTCAGAATGTCCACATGTTAAATCAGTTTAGGTTTAAAGTTGAAGACATAGTGTATTTAAAGTTATTTGGTAATGTTTAACATATTGTTTCCTATCAAAACCAATTGAAACAAAAGGAATATTGTTACTGGGTGTATGTGAGAAATAGGAAATCATCTATTTTTTTATACCACTTGTTACTATTTTGTCCAATCTATCACTTTATCAACTCTAAGCAGTTTTTTAAACAATAATTTCATAAAAATAAAAACAATTCAGTGACAGTGAAAATGTATTGGAGTATCAATAATGTACGTTAAAAAGTGAACAAGAAAATCCTTTTAGGCATTTGTATCTGAAAAGGAAAAATGTATATATTCTGATAATTTATTATCTGATAGGCTTTTAAAGGGACAAAAGGACATGAGTTTATTAAGAAAATGTACACAGTGCCCATAAATGAGAATCATTGTTCATTTGTCCCTAACAAAGTGGACATTTTTGATGTACCATTTCATTGATTTTGTTTAATAAATGGTTAGATTTATTTACCTGAGCTTGACCAAAATTATATTTTTTTATGTTTTACATCACCAATTACACAAAAATGTCTTTTAAAAATGGAGTTTGATTATCTAAATTGTAAAAGTCCTGAATCAGGTCAGTTCAAAACCACCTTCACTTCATAGCGAGGCTTTATCATGTATTCTTACCATACATTTCTGGAGGACAGAATTCATAAACATTCTTTATTTAAGGTTGATGAACTCAATACAACAAATTTTGACTTTAATTGACCTTAATTCTTACAGATCTCCAGCCCCGTTGTGACAATAACTCACAGAAAATCACATATTGGTCACACTTTAGAGGTGTCAATTGACATGCATGTATTTTAAAATAGCTCTAAGTAACGTTACAATGTGAAAACGTGCATTGTGTCATTTAAATGTTAGTACATACTCGAGGCGTTTGATTTAAAGATGGGATATTATAGTTTACAGACGGACTCGATATTGTTTTGCATTCCACAAAACAAAACCTATTTTTCATACTCCACATTTATGCACGTGTTGAAAACAGAAATGTTTGCACGATAAAAAGTTTGCATTTGCAATGTTTTAAAAACTGTTACTGTTCAGTTGCGTCAATAAACAACAGTTAAATTTGAGCAAATCCTCATGGATCATTTTAGATCTCGTGAGAAACGATCCCAAGAGTCAATATCCACTAATCTCACCTCATTTCAATTTGATCCAGATTTTCCAGTAAGCGTCCGGACCGGTCCGCCATTGACATGGTTCGGGTGAACTTGCCTTTATCGTTCATTTTAGCGTTAATTTTAGTTTGTGCCATATCTGCTGCTCGTCGCGTTAATGAATGTTTAACGGATGCAGTGACCTATAGGATATATATATGAGAGAAACACCCGACCCGAGCAATATAGCGATGTCCGGTCAGCGAGGGAATCGTTCACTTAGACGGATTCAGAAGAATCGATTCGCACAGCGTTTGCAAATCACTGTGCCACTGTAAAGTGACATTTAACAATATTTTTTCGAGCAGGTAAAACATAAATCTGGCACAAAACATGCAAGTTAGAGAGTAAAAGCGCCGAAATGTAACACTTTTGCAGATGACAAAGTGTCGCTCCTTCATTTCTATAAATTAAAAGTAATGTAAGACATCTTTAAATAACGCTCAAACAGTAGTACAATACAAAATCAACAAAATATTAATACATGAACTCAAATGAACAAATGAAAACTTTGTGATGACTCAAAAGAATCGCTTCATTAAATTCGAAACCGTTTGTTGGAATGAATCGCCCAAAAAGAATCGATTCTCTGAACTGAATCGACTCCTCAGCGCTATCGACCACCTTCTAGCGGTTTCCAGCGCTCTTGAGTAACATCTCCAAACATGGGCTGGAACTGCCCTCGGTTTTTCACTCCTTCAGACACGAGTGTAGGAGTTCATCTCTGGGATTTCAGAGGAGGGTGGGATCCGCTTTAGGGTCAAGAGCCAAGATGACATCAGAGAAAAGACAATAACCAGAACACAATAAGATAATGCTCAGACAGGAACAGGCAAACGCCATTTTAATTACTTTCCTTTATTTGAACTTAAAAGAAAAACACAGAAAGAAAAGAAATACATGTTTAATGGCTACAGTGCATGGACGACATGGGAAAACAGGTCCGTTTCTCTTTCCTCATCAAAACTCCTGTAAGCTTCTTTTCAATGCTTCTTCCATTTCTGCAAAATGAGAAAATGGGAAAAAAATCAGTTATATTGTTTTTGTATATTGTTACAATGTATCGATCAAATTGTATGCAGATTTATAATTCATCCAGTCAGTGATTACTCATACTAACATGATGACAGATGCAGTGACACAATGTTCAACTTGACAATTTCAACATCTGTGTGGCTACACCCAAACCCAGCACCATATATGTGCTCCTGAGACCCTCATAAATCCCATCCATTACAATAAATATCACACTGAGACGGAGTTTCATAAAAATGAAACATACCCACAATGATAATACTCTTCATGCATGCAAAGCTGGCAAAATAAACATCTGATTAATGCATGAACAGTGAACTCTCAACACTACAGAAATACAGTGGTTCAGAAACCACACGGTTCAGAAACAACACACCAGAAAGACGTGTCTAGACTCATGATGACCCACCAATTTCCAACTCTTTTGATTTCATGGCCTCATCCGCACTCAAGGCCAAAGCCAGTTTCATGTCATGATCAAACGAATCTATGGAGAAATACAGATTGGTCATGTTTTCCATGTAACAGCACTAAGATCAAATGAACATTGCAAATCTAAAATGAAATATTATGGAAGTACCGAAAAACCAGAGAAGAGAAAGGTGAAGACCTACCTTCATCTTCAAAATCTTGCGAAACGCTCACTTTTTTTTTAACATCGAGAGCATTAGAGGTAACGGCATTATTCACATCTTGAAACTCCTCCACTAAAGAACAACAACAAAAACAAACACATTTTTACTGTGATTGCACATAACAGTTCTTTTTCAAATCATGAAAAACAGTCAAATTTGTCCAGACTGGTGTAACTGATCTACACTCACCTAAAGGATTATTAGGAACACCTGTTCAATTTCTCATTAATGCAATTATCTAATCAACCAATCACATGGCAGTGGCTTCAATGCATTTAGGGGTGTGGTCCTGGTCAAGACAATCTCCTGAACTCCAAACTGAATGTCAGAATGGGAAAGAAAGGGGATTTAAGCAATTTTGAGCGTGGCATGGTTGTTGGTGCCAGACGGGCCGGTCTGAGTATTTCACAATCTGCTCAGTTACTGGGATTTTCACGCACAACCATTTCTAGGGTTTACAAAGAATGGTGTGAAAAGGGAAAAACATCCAGTATGCGGCAGTCCTGTGGGCGAAAATGCCTTGTTGATGCTAGAGGTCAGAGGGGAATGGGCCGACTGATTCAAGCTGATAGAAGAGCAACTTTGACTGAAATAACCACTCGTTACAACCGAGGTATGCAGCAAAGCATTTGTGAAGCCACAACACGCACAACCTTGAGGCGGATGGGCTACAACAGCAGAAGACCCCACCGGGTACCACTCATCTCCACTACAAATAGGAAAAAGAGGCTACAATTTGCAAGAGCTCACCAAAATTGGACAGTTGAAGACTGGAAAAATGTTGCCTGGTCTGATGAGTCTCGATTTCTGTTGAGACATTCAGATGGTAGAGTCAGAATTTGGCGTAAACAGAATGAGAACATGGATCCGTCATGCCTTGTTACCACTGTGCAGGCTGGTGGTGGTGGTGTAATGGTGTGGGGGATGTTTTCCTGGCACACTTTAGGCCCCTTAGTGCCAATTGGGCATCGTTTAAATACCATGGCCTACCTGAGCATTGTTTCTGACCATGTCCATCCCTTTATGGCCACCATGTACCCATCCTCTGATGGCTACTTCCAGCAGGATAATGCACCATGTCACAAAGCTCGAATCATTTCAAATTGGTTTCTTGAACATGACAATGAGTTCACTGTACTAAAATGGCCCCCACAGTCACCAGATCTCAACCCAATAGAGCATCTTTGGGATGTGGTGGAACGGGAGCTTCGTGCCCTTGATGTGCATCCCACAAATCTCCATCAACTGCAAGATGCTATCCTATCAATATGGGCCAACATTTCTAAAAAATGCTTTCAGCACCTTGTTGAATCAATGCCACGTAGAATTAAGGCAGTTCTGAAGGCGAAAGGGGGTCAAACACAGTATTAGTATGGTGTTCCTAATAATCCTTTAGGTGAGTGCAGAGCCATAGAGAGAAAGAGTTGCGACACGCTTTGATGTCGCCGCGACGGCTGTCACATGGTTCATGTAAGCCCCAATAGTTCCACAACATACGCGGGCTGTCATGTTCTTCTATGGACAGACAGCAGCGATTGCATTATTAAACGGTAAATATAAAATAAAACACACACCCAAGTACTTTTTCAGCTGTTATTGCATTTAGTTAATGTCAGTTTTGCATTTGGAGAGGCAGGGTGACAACTTAGATAAGTTTATAGGCTATATTTTTGGAGGGAAACGCTAGTGTTCATGTTCGCATGGGTAGTACCACTGGCTTTAGCGGCTCTAACTTAACTTTTCCATGTCATTCATCTGATGATGGACGTCTCATGATATTTATTTTAGCACAACTGGGCTGTATTAGGCTATTGATTCCCGTGATCTTGCTTATAAATTCCGCTTCGTGATCACGCAAAGAGGTCTGCGGTCCGTTCACAATTCCAACCAACATAAAATATAAATAATTACGCTGTGCATGTACAAATGAATAATTTAGGAGGGAAATAGACTGCTCCCATAACTTAGAAAGCAACGACTATATACAGCAATGTTCGGTAAATATTCAACCGAAAAATATTCTTCATAAAATGAAACCGGAGAGAGATAGTTAATGAGTGAATTAACTATGTTCCTAAATACATATAAGCACATATATGCATAACCCTAACCCATTTAAATAAATGAATTGTGTGTGTGTATGTATATATAATGTTATATATAGGCTATATATATATATATATACATACATATAAAATGTTATTAAAAATATTATATACATCAGTTACCGTAAGTTAGCTAACGTTAGTGAAGTGTTGGTCACGTAAGCTATCGCTGCAATGAACCTATTATCTTCCAATAAACATTTACTAAAACTGGCTACATAAAATATAACTACAGACTAGATTTACGAGAGGTCGGCTAATGTGTGTAAAAGTAAAAAAATACAGTAATTTCATTAATTTACCAGCGAGCGTACTTCGGAAGCACTGAAAATGAATGGGGTTCAATGGAGAAACTATCAGTGTTTGGAACTATTGGCCGCTCCACGACACGCGTTACTTCCGCATTCCAAAGTTCCTATGGCGGTCTATGGGAGTGTCGCAACTCTCTCTCTCTATGGCTCAGGGTAAGTGTATAATTCAATGCTGTGCTGCAGGGATGTGTTTTTGAAGGCCAAAACCCAGAACCATCCGGTTCCATCATCCTGAAGTCAATGGATTATTTGGGGTTTTGCCAGAAATAAGGTCTGTGGTGAACACAAGCTCAAGATATTATCATATTATAGAATACATCAGAAATGACCCCTTGTGACTTTTTTTAAAAGCTTTTACTTGTCTTGAAAAAGGTTGCTAACAAGTGTCTCAATGGGACTAGAGGATGAGATGAACTCATCTACTCACTTTCACAGCTTTGTTGTGTTCATAACCACACGTTTGCACACTATTCCAACTAAACTTTCAGGATTTTTTTTTTTTTTTTTAAAGACTGAAAGAGCTTAGTAATGGTGATGTTGACGTCATGTGACAGCAGTGTTGTTCGTTTACAGCCTACGTTTAGTTTTTTCTTCTACATTCAAAAGTTGTGTTTGTGAAGATTATCACGAAGACAAAACGTGGAAGATCATAAGCTTTTGTTGTATTTTCTGCAATAATCCAAAAGCCAATGGAAAATCCAATTGGGTTTTTGTCGAGGGCATCAGGGTGATGCGAACCTACGAGTTGGCCTAAAAAAATGTCATCACTACAGCGCTCTATTGGCTCAGTTCACTTCAGAATGAAAACTTCCTGATGATTTACTCTCCTCCACGTCATCCAAGATGTTCATGTCTGTCTTTCTTCAGTGGAAAAGAAATTAAGGTTTTTGAGGAAAACATTCCAGGATGTTTCTCCATATAGTGACTTCAATGGGGTCCAACGGGTCGAAGGTCCAGATGTGAGTTTCAGTGCAGCTTCAAAGTCTCGACACGATCCCAGCCGAGGAATAGTGTCTTATCTAGACAAACCATCAGGCATTTTCTAAAAAAATTTAAAATATATTTACTTTTTAACCACAAATGCTCTTCTTAAACGTCCACGACTTTACGCATTACGTAATCACGTTGGAAAGGTCACGCGGTAACTTGATGGAGCCGGAAAAGTCTCATTTTCTCCCACTTCAAAATCGTTTTAAAATTCAAGTGAAAATTTCAAATAAAAAAATGTAAATGGCGTTTGACTTAATCTTTGCTTTGTAAACAAAGTAAACACTAGGTCGGTACTTCCGCGTGACCTTTCGAAGTGATTACGTAATGCATGAAGTCTTTGACGTGCAAGACGAGCATTTGTGGTTAAAAAGTATTTTTTACATTTTTTTTAGAAAATGGCCGATGGTTTGTCTAGATAAGACTCTTATTCCTCGGCTGGATCGTGTCGAGACTTTGAAGCTGCACTGAAACTCAGATTTGGACCTTCGACCCGTTGGACCCCATTGAAGTCACTACAGTATATTTAGAAAAATCCTGGAATGCTTTCCTAAAAAACCTTAATTTCTTTTCGACTGAAGAAAGAAAGACATGAACATCTTGCATGACGTGGGGATGAGTAAATAATCAGGAAATTTGTGAACTACTCCTTTAAGGTTGGAAAAACCAAGCCAGTAACTTGATACTGCATATTCCTCACCATTACTCTGAGGGAAGATCTCCTCAGCGGTTATAACACTGCCGGTGGAGGCTGGTTTATCGTCTGTGGCGTTGGGTCGGGAACAAGCGCAAGGCTCTGACTGGCAGTGATGCTTATGGTAGTGTGAATGGAAACTGGGCACATCTTTGTGGCTCTGTGAGCAAATGGTGCAGAGAACATCAAACCGTTTCTCACTGCCCTGGGTCTTGTGGTGTAGGAGGAGGTGTGTCTTCATCTCCGCGTAGGCCGGCGTGTTTTTGTCGCACTGGCGGCAGCAGTATCTGCATTTATTTTCGACGGCCAACTGTTTCATGCACTTTGTGAAAATTTCTTTCCTTTCCTCTTTGCTTTTCTCAGAGCCCATGCAAGCACAAAGTTGTGAAGGAGTCGGACTCGTACCCGCTATGGGACTCTCAACAGCGTTCGCCTGGGAATTATTCCCAGCCGTTTCCAAGCGGTAGTAGTCGTGGCTATGCAGACTGTCGTAGTGCTCCTGAAACTCGTTCTCGGTGTCATACAACATGCTTTCGCAGAGTCCACAGAAGTAGCGGAGGACAATGTCGCCACCGTGTTCGTTGGCGCAATGGCGTCGCAAAGTGGACTCTTTAAAAAACTTTTGCGGGCAGTGGCCACAAGCGAACCTTTGGAAACTATGGCTGCTCAAATCCCCGCAGTGTGTTCGCACCGACGCCTCCGAGTCGAAGAGATCCTCACACATTCGACAGAGCCAAGACTCGACTTTCGGAGGTGAGACGCGAGAGGAACTTGCTGGCCTGAGGATTTTGCTTTCCGCACTTGTTGACGGTTTAGGGGACATGCTAGACGAGACACGCTCGTCTAACGCGTCTTCTCTTTCTTGGTAATAGTTGTGTCCTCTATGGCTCACACCAATATGAGCCATGATGTCTTCCATCCTTGGCATTTCCACTTTGCACTTTCTGCAGTGGAAAAGAAAGTTGGATAAATGAGCGCCACCGTGGAACCGGCTCATATGCAAGCGCGTTATAGACGATTCTCCCATTAACTTTCCACAGACGGCGCATTTGTGGAAGATCTGATTTGCCGCTTGGATGTGTTTCTTTGCCGTTTCCTCCTCGGTGAAGCGTAGACCGCATTCACAGAACCAGGCGAGCTGTAATCGTTTTCCTGGTTTGGCTTGGGAATCTAAGCTAGCCGGTCTTTTTCGCTTGGCTAAAGGCCCATTTGTATAGTTTTCTGTAGCCCCACATGCCATGCCCTTCTGAGCATTTCTGATTTCACAGTAGTTGCTGTAGTAAAGAAGACCTCTGGTCATGCTGCCGACTCTCTCCACCTCGTGTTTCATGAGCTCTTTGTGCTCCTCCATCTGAGCCACGCTAAGAAAAGGTTTGAGGCATGAGGAGCATTGACCCGTCACCGCCATCTTCCTCATGATGTCAGCCACGCTTTGATCGGCAGTGGCAATGGCGCAGCCATGTCTGCATTGCACACTGGGAAACAAAACAAGAAGCATAGAGTTGTTAGTGCACAACGAAACCTGGATCTCAAAGATCCAGGTGGATTTGTTCACTTTAGAATTCATTTCCTGATTATTTACTCATCCCCATTTCATCCAAGATGTTCATGTCTGTCTTTCTTCAGTGGAAAAGAAATTAAGGTTTTTGAGGAAAACATTCCAGGATGTTTCTCCATATAGTGTCTTCAATGGGGTCCAACTGTTTGAAGGTCCAAATGTGAGTTTCAGTGCAGCTTCAAAGTCTCGACACGATCCCAGCCGAGGAATTATTATTATATTATTATTATTATAGTCTTATCTAGACAAACCATCGGCCATTTTATAAAAAACAATAAACATTTATATACTTTTTAACCACAAATGCTCGTCTTGAACGTCCACGACTTCACGCATTACGTAAAGGTCACGCGGTAAAACTCCATCTCATGTTCTCCTCCAACTTCAAAATCATCCGACATCATTGTTTTACCTTTTTTTTTTTTTTATATGACGTTTGACTTCGTCTTTGCATGTTTGTATTGGGTCGGTAATTCCGCCTACGTCACGCGTGAACTTTCAACATGATTACGTAATGTGTGGCGCATCCCAGCTAATGCAAGACGAGCATTTGTGGTTAAAAAGTATATAACTGTTTTTTTTTTGTTTGTTTTTTAAATGACCGATGGTTTGTCTTATTCCTCGGCTGGGATCGTGTCGAGACTTTGAAGCTGCACTGAAACTCACATCTGGACCCCATTGAAGTCACTATATGGAGAAAAATCCTGGAATGTTTTCCTCAAAAACCTTAATTTCTTTTCCAATGAAGAAAGACAGACATGAACATCTTGCATGACGTGGAGGTGAGTAAATTCATTCTGAAGTTATTAAATAGGAGCACTTTTAATCCAAGAAAACACCCATATAGACTCACTTGAAGTGTGCTCTGGCCTCCATATGCGAGGCGAGCACCTTAGAGCAGACTGTGCACTTGACGTTGAAGCTAATATCCTTACATAGAGCGACTAAACGGTTCTTGGCGTACCGTGGAACTGGCACGGGCACGGCTGACGGTTTTGCTTCTGGAAGACAAAAACATGAAATGCAGGGTTAAATAAATGAATGATAAAACTTGATCAGAAAGCTGAATGCTGATATTATTGAAAACAAACAGGAATTGGTCAAAGATGCATGAAAAAAAAATGTCAAGATGTATTTTTCTCGCTGTGTCGTCCAGTCCGTTTGTTTACAGTCCTGGAAAGATCATGATGCATGTGTAGTTTTGACTTGATTGTTGAAGAGCACACACCACAGAGAAAGATGGACTGAGTGAAGTGGTTTTTTGCAGACATGTGCTGAAGGCATTCGTCCCTGGTGTTGAAGAGGAGGTAACAGGCAGGACATGCAAAGCACACGATCAGCTGATAGGTCTGGGAACGGCTGTGGCCACTCGCGTCAGAGGAGGACACCTACAGATGACATCAAGCACACATCAAGAGACGAAGCAAACTTTATGCCACTTCTTCGTAACATTTCCATTATAAAGACAATTAAAGCTGCAGTCCGCAGTTTTTCCTCTTTGTCGCCATCTCTGTTCGAAATCTGCAATTGCAGTCATTCGTGGAATTATCAACTTTACGTGGGTTGTGCCTCGGCACGGCACAGCGCGGATGAACACAATGTTTGAGGAGAGTGTGCGTCTGTCAGTCACCGCGCCGGTGTGGATACTGGCATTCACAATCACAGATTATTCTTTTTGGAAGTATGACCAACATAAGAATCACGGAAATTGTAATCTAAACTAGTAACATCCCCTTTTGTTCAGACCAACTAAGGGGAAAAAAAGCATTGCAGTAAATCGCGCTCATTTAATCTAACCATCGCTTATAAGTTATCACATCACGTAAAACCGTGCAAATTATACTTTGTTCTCAAATTGTTAATGTTCAACGTCAGCATTGCGTGACGACATTCAATGTCCTTCCGATATTTATGCTTGTTTTCGCATGGGCCGTTGCAGTCTCTTTTCTTCTGTCGCCACTCCGAAGTCTTTTGCATTTAACAGCGGGTGAGTCTCTAATTGTCACTGGTGATTGTCGTTTGAACCTTTCTGTATCCGCCCTCAAATTATTAAGTTTAATTATATCAAGTGCTGTGAGAAAAGGCTATAAATGTCCACCTCCAGCATCCTCACACTCACAGCCTACTAGCCGAGACTCTGCTTTATGTGTACAGATGTGTGTGTACAGATGTGACGTAATGACGCAAACAAATTCCCGCTGAAATACACCAGTACCACTGGAGTTATAAACATTATTACTTACCGTTTTGAATCGAGCTACGGCAAGAACACTGGCTAGTTATGTACTTGCTCAAATTTAATTGGGATAATTTTTAACCCAAAAAAAGTTACGGACTGCAGCTTTAAGACGATGCATTAACATGTTAACTGTAAAAAAAAATGATTAGGGGAAAAAAAAATGTAAAGACTACTTTAACATCAATAAAAACATGAAAGCTGAAAATATGAATGAAAATTAAAACCTTCGACTCCAGGTGTTCCGTCCATGCCTCTTTAGAGCTGAAGTGGCGTCCACAGGCCACACATGCGTAGACAGAGGACGGGCTGCCCTTCAGGGTGATCGTGGGGTCACAGGGGGAATGATCAAAGCTAACAACAAAAGTTAAAAATTTTTTTTACATTTACATGAATGCATTTGGCAGGCGCTTTTATCCAAAGCGACTTACATTGCATTTCAAGCTACACATTTTTACATTCTTATCAGTTGGTTCTTGCTTTCCCTGGGAATCGAACCCATGACCTTGGCGTTGCAAGCGCCATCGCTCTACTGTTTGAGCAACAGGAAAGCTGGGTGAAAGTTGTAAATGTGCAATTCAACTGTAAATATAAGAAATCTGAGCATTTTTGCAACCGTTTCAGATGTCCCTCAAGCAAAGGCACGTTGTCGTAGACTCGGCCGCAGTTGATGACCGGGCAGGTTTGTGGAGAAGCCCTCGCCGGACCAGGAGCCGATCTGCGTCTCCACAGTGAGCAGGAGTTAATGCTGCCTGGCTGTAATCCTGAGCAACCCAGACAACATGAGCACCAGAACCAAACACACACACACACTCATATTAGCTGGAGTTACAGAACAGTACAGACCTGGCATTTTTAGCCAAATGTCCACACAGCGCTTGGCATTATCTCTGTCGTTATTGCTCCGGCTGACCGCCAGCTCGTGCCGTCCGTGGGCTTGCTGTGAAATAATCTTCTCCTACAGAACAAATCACAAAATACTGTTGGAAGAATGTCATTCATGGTCTGGGTTTCAGAAGTACTTTTCCCAATTTACTATCTCCATTAGCATAAAAAAAAACAAAGTTACAAGCCATAAGTCAAGTCACCTTCATTTATATAGCGCTTTTAACAATGTAGATTGTTTCAAATCAGCTTTACAGTGATTATAGGAAATTAAAGTAACAGATTGTTTTGGCTTTACAGCAGCTCTAGAATAAAGTTATTGTCCAGCTAAAGTTAGTTTTGAAGGGTTGGTCAAAATCCCTTGCCTCTTCAAATACAGTCCCCTCCAAAAGTATTGGAACGGTAAGGCAAATTCCTTTGTTTTTGTTGTTCACTGAAGACATTTGGGTTTAAGATCAAAAGATGAATATGAGACAAGAGTTTAGAATTTCAGCTTTTAATTGGTGGTATTCACATCTAGATGTGTTAAACAACTCACGACATACCACCCTTTGGTTGAAACCACCCATTTTTCAAGTGAGCAAAAGTATTGGAACATGTGACTTACAGATGTTTATTGTTGCCTAGGTGTTGCCTTTTAGGTTGATTGTACAAACATTAAATAGCTCTGCTTGACTAGTCTAAGTTTTCCTCCTTGGTTCAAACCTATAAAGACTGCATTTCCTGTTAAAGAGGATAAACCAACATGAAGACCAGAGAGCTGTCTATGGGAGAAAAGCAAGCCATTGTCAAGCTGAGAAGAAAAAGGAAAGTCGACCAGAGCCATTGGACAAACATTGGGCATAGCAAGCACAACAATTTGGAATGTCCTGAAAAAGAAAGAAGCTACTGGTGTACTGAGTAACAGACGTCGAAGAGGTTAGCCAAGGAAAACAACAGTAGTTGATGACAGAAATATCGTGAGAGCTGTGAAGAAAACCCCCAAAACATCAGTAAGTGACAACACCAACGACCTCCACAGTGAAGGGATGAAGGTATCACAATCCACTGTTCGAAGAATACTCAGAGAGCAGAAATATAGAGGCCACACCACAACATGCAAACCACTCATCAGCAGTAAGAATCGGAAGGCCAGATTGAAATTTGCAATGAAGTACAGAGATGAGCCGCAAAAGTTCTGGAACACAATCTTATGGACTGATGAGACCAATATTAATCTCTACCAAAGTGATGGAATGGCCAAAGTGTGGAGAAAGAAAGGAACTGCTTATGATCCGAAGCATACAAGCTCATCTGTGAAGCATGGTGGAGGTAATGTCATGGCTTGAGCGTGCATGGCTGCTTCTGGAACAGGCTCATTAATATTTATTGATGATGTAACTGATGATGGTAGCAGCAGAATGAATTCAGAAGTGAACAGAAACATTTTGTCTGCCAAATAACGGAGAAATGCATTGAAACTAATCGGGAGGAAGTTTATCATGCAGCAGGACAATGATCCAAAGCACACTGCCAACAAAACAAAGGACTTCATCAGGGGGAAAAAGTGTAAGGTTTTAGACTGGCCAAGTCAATCACCTGACCTTAACCCATTAGAGCATGCATTTCACCTCCTTAAGAGGAGACTGAAGGGAGAAACACCCCGAAACAAACAAGAACTGAAAGAAGCTGTGGTAAAAGCCTGGAAAAGCATCCCAAATGAAGAATGCAACTGTTTGGTGATGTCGATGGGTCGCAGGCTTGAGGCAGTTATTGCAACCAAGGGTTAAGCCACCAAATATTAAATGTTATTTACTTTAAGATTATTTGTTCCAATACTTTTGCTCACTTGAAAAATGGGTGGTTTCAACCAAAGGGTGGTATGTCGTGAGTTGTTTAACACATCTAGATGTGAATACCATCAAATAAAAGCTGAAATTCTGAACTCGTCTCATATTTTAATCTTTTGATCTTAAACCCAAATGTCTTCAGTGAACAACAAAAACAAAGGAATTTGCCTTACCGTTTCAATACTTTTGGAGGGGACTGTACATCTATAATCATATATCCTTTTGAATGCTTATATACTTCCTTTATAAATATATTCATTATCACATAATAATTTTTAGTTTCTTTGTGCTTGTGAGATTGTATTTTCTTAAATGCATGTGATGTAAGTAACCAGTTTCTTTTAGGTGCATTCCAATCTTACTTTGAGATTGCACGTAGTACACGCAGGACACGAAGGCCACGTAACCCACAAGGCCGTTTGTCTCTTTCTCTGGGATCAGTAGAAAGGTTTATAGAGGGTCCTAAAGGCAGCGTGGACACATATGATCCTTCGCTGGACAGATGGTCAAGCTATATTGAGCGTTACTATCGAACTTTAATTGTTGTATTAAAATGTATTCTTTCCAGTATATTTCCTTCCTTGGGAGTAAATGCCAGTTATCTGTTTTTCTCCCAAACGAGTGAATGTTTTAGCATTTTGTTTTGGTATACTTAACTGATAATAAGGAGCTCAGATTCTCTTCAGCCTTGATGGGAGCTGTTATTTGCTAGTGTCTGTTATTTGTGTGTGTGTGCGTATGACATTCTATGTAGGTTCTGGACGTTCGGACCAGACAACACGACGCCCTTCTCTAACCTGCGAGGCCACCACAGACCTAAATCTAATGAGTGGACGACAACTATCTTGACTAATGGCGATAGACACCCCTATCTCCTCACATGTGTTAAATTGTTTAGGCTTTCATGTTTCTTAGCCAATGAGAATCATTCAACCTGTAAACAATGACGTAGCTTAGACCTTGGAAATGGTATAACTGCTGTGATCTTTGTAACTAAGCGGGGCGGCCTACGAACTCCTGTGTGAGTCTTGAAGCTGACTTCTGCTGATGAATCTTTCATAGGTAAGTACATGAAAGGGGTTTCCGGCGCATGCTCTGCTGCGACGACACACATTCTGTCTGTGATCCATAGCGGTCTCATGGTTCTCTGTCTCCCGCTTGTTCTGGTTGTATAACTGCCTAGCGTCTCGTGCTATCGTGAAGTCCTTTGTGAAATCTGTCTCCTGTCTATTGTTAAGTCTCGTCCGTCTACAATGTCTGATCTCTACAAAGCAATCGGAATCGGATTTATTATTATTATACTTTGGACTATTAGCATCCACTCGGTGCTGGCACTAGAAACCAGCGACCGAGGAACACTCACCTATAGCCGTGAGGATCTTTTACAGCTACGATCCTCCATCCGGTGCAAACAGAAGCCTGCGATTACATTACCACCGGAGGTAAAACTGAGGCGAAGAGGCAGACGAGGCGGAGTGCGAACCAGACTTTGGAAGCGTCCCTTCAGACCCCCTCTCCCCTCCATCATATTGGCGAATGTCCGCTCCCTCCGTAATAAAATGGACCTGATGCACGCGAGAGAGCCTTCAAGGACGCCTGCATCATCACTCTGACTGAATCCTGGCTGGGCGAGGAGACCCCAGACACTGAGGTCAGTCTAGATCATTTCACCATCATAAGAGCCAACAGAACTAGCCAGTCGGGCAAGGGGAGAGGTGGTGGGGTCTGTGTCTATATTAACAAAAGGTGGTGTGATAACATCAAAGTCCATAATAGGGTCTGCACACCAGACGTGGAGATGCTGACCCTGTCCTTGCATCCCTTTTACCTCCCGAGGGAATTCCCCGCTGTTGTTGTCACCTGCACGTACATCCCTCCTAGTGCTAACATCAAGGTAGCCGCGGAGACACTAGCCGAGGTGGCTAACTCCATGCTAGCCAAGTACCCTGAGGCGCCAGCGTTTATTTTAGGGGACTTTAATAAATGCATCCTCAGTGACGTACTGCCGTCCTTCCAACAATACGTGGATGTTCCCACAAGAAAAGAGAACACTCTGGACTTGTGTTATGGTAATATAACTGATGCCTTCAGTGCTCAGGCTCACCCTCCACTCGGCTTCTCTGACCACAATGTCGTGTTCCTCCTTCCGCAATACAAACCGGAACTGAAACGCATCAAGCCACAAACGCACAGCGTCACCCAATGGTCGGAGGACGCAATTGCACAGTTGCAGGGCTCTTTTGCCTGCACCGACTGGGACGTTTTTCAGGGGAGTTTGGATGAGCGGATTTCACTCATTACGGACTACATAAAGTTCTGCATCATGACGATTATTCCGACAAAGAATATCACCAGATATCCAAATTCTAAGCCCTGGATCACCCCTCATATCAAGCTCACTCTCCAACAAAAACAAAAAGCTTTCAAGCAGAAGGACTGGGCCACTCTCAAACTACTTAATAGACAGACAAAAAATGACATCACCAAAGCCAAAATAAAATATAAAGAAAAAATGGAGCAAGAATTCAGTAACATGAACACAAAACAAGCTTTTCAAAAAGTCAAACTACTAACTGGACAGGAACAAAAACAGAACCACATCACAGCACCAGACCCATTAACCTTTGCCAACACCCTAAATAACTTTTTTGCTCGGTTTGATACCCATGACTTTTCTACCACATGTGAGGACTTGCTCAGTGCCCTCCCCCGCCAAGACCCCACACACCCACCCTTCACAGAGGAGGATGTCCGAAAGCAGCTGGCCAGGTGCAAACCTGGCAAGGCAACAGGGCCAGACGGCATCCCAGCAAGGGTGCTTAAGCTCTGTGCCATGGAGCTCTCTCCCATCTTCCACACCATCTTCTGGGAATCATACAGGACAGCCTCAATACCCACCCTATGGAAAACCTCAACCATTGCACCAATCCCAAAGAAACCACGCCCCTTAGAGCCTAACCACTATCGGCCGATTGCACTCACACCCATAATTATGAAATGTTTGGAAAAATTAATCCTCAACCTCATCCTGACAACTGTTAGACAACACCTGGACCCACATCAATTTGCATACAGACCCAGACGAGGTACGGAGGACGCAGTGGCATGCCTTCTCCATCCTATTCTTCAACACCTGCAGACATCTGGAAACTTTGCATCAGTCCTCTTCATTGACTTCAGTTCCGCCTTCAACACAATCCAACGTCGGCAGCTCATCAAAAAAATCACATCACCTCAATATCCCCCCACTTCTCATTCACTGGATCAATAACTTCCTCAGCAATAGACCGCAGACCGTTAGAATTGGCTCAACAACATCATCAATCATCATCACCAACACTGGTGCCCCACAGGGCTGTGTTCTCAGCCCTTTCCTCTACACCCTGTACACTAATGACTGCAATAGCCCATCACCTGTCACTACTTACTACAAATACGCTGATGACATTGCCATAGTTGGATTACTCAACAACAACAATACCATCACAGCATATCAGGACTCAATTTCACAGTGGTGTCGGAACAATTACCTCCAAATAAACACAGACAAAACAAAAGAGTTGGTCATGTACACATCCAAATCACCACCTGGACTGAACCATACCCATATCCACGGTCAACTCATCGAACAGGTCAGTAGCTTTAAATACCTGGGACTCATCATTGATAATAAAATCAACTTCAAGGAACATGTCACTGCCATCCAGAAACGTGCACAACAAAGACTACATGTAATACGCAAACTGAAAGCCCTCTCTGTTGCCCCTCATCTCTTGCTCCTACTTTACAAAAGCATCATTCAACCCACCCTGCTGTATTGCTCAACCTGTTTCTACACAATGTTAACCGTCACTTGCAAAAACAAACTCACTAAAATCACACATATTGCTTCTAAGATTATCAATCTCCCCACACCCAGTCTGTCAGACATGAATGACACAGCCATCACACGCGCAATAGCAGCTGACACAGACCATCCCCTGAATAAATTCTTCATACTACTCCCATCCGGTCGCAGAGCAGACTACTCCCATCCGGTACAGAGCACTAACCTGGACTAAAGCCTATTTCAAAAAAAGTTGTCCCCACAGCCACGTCCAAGTGATCTGAGGGCGCGGGCGCTTCGGTCTTTTCCGGCAAGCGCCGGAAGTGATCTCTCGCGCGTGTACGTCACTCATACAATTGTTTTTTTTATTGTTTTCTTTTACGACGGTTTAAACATCCAGGATAAGCGCAAATTAGTACCATTTTAATAAGCCGTCTTACCTACAATCTCTGTTCTGAGTAAACAATGAGTGACATACACGCGCGAGAAATCACTTCCGGCGCTTGCACAGACTGAAGCGCCGGCGCCCTCAGATCACTTGGACGTGGCTGTGGTTACAAGAGGTAAAAACGATATAAATACTGTTCGTTTTCTCACACAAACCGCTCGTTTCGTGTCTTAGGCCATCAATGTGTACTTACATTTACGAGTCATTAAATCATGTTTAATTTGGACTTCTCTGTGCATGCTCTTTGAGGTGGTGACCATAGACCTGCATTATATGACTGACAGACAAGAACGGTTTGACCTAAAAATATCAAAATTGAAACTACTGCGTAGGGCTGGGCGATATGGCTGAAAACTGTATCACGATATCAGTGTTTCATATCGGTCGATATCGATAATTATTGATTTTTTTATGACCCATTTAAAATAAGGACCAGGAGAAAAAATATATTACATTTAAACATTTTTATTTTAAACTTAACCTTCCTCTGATTACAATCCCAAGACAGAAATGTCAACACAACCATGGAAAACTCAAATAATTAAAATGTAAACATAAGTCTAAATTCACAATCAGACCTGCAAACTCCTCAGAGTAAAAAAGGTGACAGTGGCGCGGCGGGACGTGGGTGGTGGGGGTTTGTGATCGTATGTGCCCCCTGCTTGATTTTTTTTTTTTGAGACATCACGGTTCGGTACGATTTCGGTACAATGGAGTGAAAAGCAAAACAGAAATATAGAAGGCATTTTTATAAATGTCTTAAGCCTTGTATTTTTTAAATAAGTTTTATTAATAAAGGCATAGAACCAGTTTATTTATAGTGCACTGATAATAGTTTTATATAATTGGTTTATTAATTAAACTAATAAAAAGATAGATATGAGATATGTTTGGTAATTGTACCTGAATGAATTTAAAATTAATTTGCTATATTTCAGATCAATATATTTGTTTTCCTTAATTTTAATTAACCCTAACTTTATTCTCATCAGAATTATAAATAATTGATTTCCGTATAAAATAATCTACCAACACATTTCACTTTCTTTTTTAATCAATGTGTAACTTAAAAATAAACATATAGTGCTCTGTTTTGAGGACAAGAAATGAAAACCAATGCGATATGATGAATGTCCAAAAGATGGAACACACAGACTGTTTTACAAAGGGGTTGGATAAATATGTTTTGCTTTTAAAACGGTGTGTGACAGTTGTAGGTTACAGTTTGACAAGAAATACAGTGTGACAAAAGCACAATGTTGTGTTTTATTGCGAGTATAGGCCTACACAAATATAAGTAAACACTTTGCAGACTGAATGATGTCCTGTATTAACAAAATGACGGAGTATGTTTTTATGTCTCCACTGTTCGATCGCGCCCGCGTGTCTCTCTCTCTCGCGCCCGTGCCTACTCTCTCTCTCTCTCTCGCGCGAGACACACACACACACACACACACACACACACACACACACACACACTCCAGCATTGCAATCTTGACATCGCAGCCTGTTCATTATGCTGTGTTCTCATCAAACGCGAATAAAGCGAATTATCCAATAATGTTTCGCAATTCTAGCCTGCATGGCATGCAGATGAAGGACACTCATTTTCTGCTTATCAATCGCCGGTTACTGAAGAGGAACCCAGCAGCACGAGACAACGATGGCGCAACCAAACTGACACGTTACATGATTGCCTGAGCGTGTCACTCCCTACGTTGCTAGGTTACCAGAGAGCGAGTGCCTTGATAATGCAACCAAGCTTCGCAACCTGTGGTTTCTTCCGACGAAGAAAAAAATATCGAACGTTTTATCGAACACATTTTTTATTGATATCGATCACGTGTCTATCGCGATACATATCGTTATCGTTTTATCGCCCAGCCCTACTACTGCGGAAACAAAGACACCTACATCTTGGATGCCCTTGAGGTAAGCTAAACCATACCAAAAATTAATTTCAAAGTGAACTATCCCTTTAATGCGATCCGGCCGCTCATTCGCACAAAACAGTGCCTGGCGGCTCAAAACAAATAGATGTATAATTTTTTTACTTTATATTACAAACTTTAATTTGAGGCAAAGAAGTATTTGAAAATGATGCAAACGATGCAATTTGGTTTTGTTAAAGATTTCACCCTTTTCAACCTGGTTTTGATTGATAAATGTATCATTCATAAGTCACTTTTTGCCATAACAATAAGAGTGTTTTTTTTATGATGCGAGTGAAGTAATGCTTTCATGTATTAGTTTGTATATATTTTATGAATTTTTGTAAGTATAACATCAACCTGTCCAGGGACAGCGGGTGGAAATTAGCATTTTTTGCTATAACCTGGCACATGACATCTCTTCTTTTTTAGACTAATGTTTTTTTGTGCATTGTCCCTGATCAAATAAAGAAATAAACTTTTCAGAAATCACTCAGAACAGAATTTAAACGTTTTAATGGCATTACTGAATAAGTGCATTAAAGTTTCAAAAATGAACACCGTTAAACATTTAAATCACATATGGCTACACGTTAACCTTGAACATTGAATATTCAGGGGGGAAAAATTACACAATCCTCTTAAATAAATATTTTTCACAATTCACCGTCTTCACAGGCATTAAATATAATTATTCAAAGCTTGATTTCGAAGAAATAAACCAAACTAACCTGCTCTGACAAGAATCACAACATTATAAACTGATTTATAGCAACAACAAAGGGTTCAAGGTGAAAAGGGTTCTACTCCTCCCATGAAGCATTGCAAATTAAATAATCAGAAAACAATGACGGTAAAATATAAAATTATATATATACACACACATACATATATATATATATATATATATATATACACACACACACACACACATATATATATATATATTAGGGCTGTCAAATGATAAATCGCATCCAAAATAAAAGTTTGTGTTTACATAATATATGTGGGTGCACTGTGTATAATTATTTTGTATGTATATAAATACACACACATGCATGTATATTTAAGAAAAAAATATTATTTATATATAAAATATTTATATTTATATATAATAAAAATTATATAAAAATCTATATACAGTATATACATGAAAATATTTCTTAAATATATACAAGCATGTGTGTGTATTTATATATATAAAATAATTATACACAGTGCACCCACATATATTATGTAAACACAAACTTTTACTTTGGATGTGATTAATCATGATTAATCATTTGACAGCCCTTATATATATATATATATATATTAGTGCTGTCAAACGATTAAAATATTTAATCGCAATTAATCGCATTAATGGCATAGTTAACTCGTGATTAATCGCATTAATGTCATAGTTAACTCGTGATTAATCGCATTAATGTCATAGTTAACTCGTGATTAATCGCATTAATGTCATAGTTAACTCGCGATTAATCGCATTAATGTCATAGTTAACTCGCGATTAATCGCATTAATGTCATAGTTAACTCGCGATTAATCGCATTAATGTCATAGTTAAGTCGCGATTAATCGGAATTCATCGCACATTTTTATCTATTCTAAATGTCTCTTGATTTCTTTTTGTCCTTTTTTTTTTTTTTCATTGTAATGCTCTTATCAACATGGAAAAGTGGATCGGCTTGCTTTGTGCAAATCTTTTTTTATTGAAACCAACATTGACATACACTGTGTTCAATTTCACACTAACATTGTGTGTGTGTGTGTGTGTGTGTGTGCTTGGCCATCATCCAGTGGTTTTCAGACTGGACGTGCTGCGATGATGATAGCTCAGTTCACAACGACAAAACACACAGATCGCTTTGGTCTCGTCAATGGAACCATTTGGCAACTTTTTAAAAGTAAACTTTCCATTCAGAATCTAATTGGCGTCCATTTCGGCGTCTCGCGCTCGTCATCCACTCAAAACGTAACGTTAACCTACTATTTGGCCGGCACACAAAAAAGTGTGTGCGGCGTGCCTGTTGTTGTTTCCGGTCTAGCTAGATCCGCGTGCGCTTTGGTCGATGAAGCAACAAAACGTCCTCGCGCGGCGCAAGCCATTGAAATGAATGGGTTTCATAGCGCAGCGCCACGTCCTGTCGCAAAAGCATGTGAAAAAAACTACAAAGTTTGCTAGGCCAAAAAGACCGCTAATCACGCAATAAAAAAATTGACGCCGTTAAAATGGCTTTGTGTTAACGCCGTTAATAACGCGTTTAACTAACAGCCCTAATATATACAGTCGTGCCCAGAATTAATCATACCCCTGGTAAATATGATCAAAAATGGCTGTAAAAAATAAATCTGCATCGTTTATCCTTTTGATCTTTCATTCAAAAAATTGGCAAAAATCTAACCTTTCGTTTAAGTAGAAGAATTGAAAATGGGGGGAAAATCACATTATAAAATAAATGTTTTTCTCCAAAACACGTTGGCCACAATTATTCAAACCCCTATAATTTTTTATGAATAAAATATCTCTGAAGTATATTCCCATTAATATTTACCTTTTTTAGCACACCAGGGTGACTAGGAACATGACATTGTCCAGCCATGACTTCTTGTTTCACAGGAATTTAAAAATGAGGAAACACAAAGGCCAAATCCCCTTAATAATTCATCACAATGAATAAAACACCAAAGAATATAGTTCTGATGTGCATCAAAAGATTGTTGAGCTTCACAAAATAGAAAGTGGATGTAAGAAAATAGCTAAAGAATTGAAAATCCCCATTTTGACCATCAGGGCAATAATTAAGAAGTTATAATCAACTAAAGATGTTACGATTCTGCCAGGAAGAGGACGTGTGTCTATATTGCCTTAATGGACAGTGAGGAGGATGGTTTGAGTGGCCAAAGACTCTCCAAGGATCACAGATGGAGAATTGCAGAGATTACTTGAGTCTTGGGGTCAGAAAGCCTATAAAAAAAAAATTCAAACAACCCCTACATCACCACATGTTGTTTGGGAGGTTTTCAAGAAAAATGCTCCTCGCTCATCCAAAAACAAACTCCAGCATATTCAGTTGTCAGACACGACTGGAACTTCAAATGACACAGGCTTCTGTGGTCAGATGAAACTAAAAAAAGAGCTTTTTGGCAGTAAACACACTAGATGGGTTTGGTGCACACAAGGATAAAGAGTACCCCATGTGTACAATTTAATATACCATTGTATCTTTAATGTTGTGGGCCTATTTTTCTGCTGGAGGTCCTGGACTTCTTATTCAGATACATAGCATTGTGGATTCTATCAAATATCAACAGATAAAAAATCAAAACCTGACGCCTTCTGCTATAAATCTTATAATGGGTCGTGGTTGGATCTTCCATCAGGACAACCATCCAAAACAAACATCAAAATCAATACAAAAATGTGTTAGGGAGCACAAAATGAAGCTTCTGCCATGACCGTCCCAGTCCCTGACCTGATGAGTGGCTGAACTGAAGAGAAGAAGCACCAACATGGATCTGGGAATCTGAAGGATCTGGAGAGGTTCTGTATGGAGGAATGGTCTCTGATCTCTTGTCAGGTGTTCTCCAAACTCATCAGGCATTATAGGAGAAAACTCACAGCTGTTATCTTGGCAAATGGAGATTGCAAAAAGGTATTTAATAAAAGGGTATGAATAATTGTGGCCAACGTGTTTTGGAGAAAAACATTTATTTTATAATGTGGTTTCCCCCCCACTTTCAATTCTTCTACTTAAACGAAAGGTTAGGATTTTGCCAATTTTTTTAATGAAAGATCAAAAGGATAAACGATGCAGATTTATTTTTTACAGCCATTTTTGATCATATTTACCAGGGGTATGATTAATTCTGGTCACGACTGTATATATATATATATATATATATATATATATATACACACACACACATACACACACACACATATATATATTTCAATTGTATATTAAAATATTTTAATTTCACTGCATTCTTTTCTAACGAACTTAGTGTTTTTTAATTTAACACATTTAATAAATGAAAACTTATACCTGTTGATAAATCCAAACAATATACCTACAGATTATTCTAAAAGATTCATTTATATATTAATATGCAAATAAGTACTTTGAGAAAGTAGAAAGTTGTGGCTTCTACAGAAACATAATATGCTCACTCAATCTCAAGTGATGTTATAACAACTGCATTTGTTTCAGTTCCTCAAGGAAAGAGAAGAGGCAAACCTTGAACGCTTTGCACTTGTCGGCCCTCTCCTGTTTCTCCACAGCGACCTGTCGTGCCAGTCGGTCCAGCGTGGACACAGCATGAGCTCGCTGGCGGTCCACCTGATCCTCGATCTGAGCACAACACACACACAAACACTTCTTTAAAAGAAGTACAGTCAAACCAAACGTTATTCAGACACCAGATATCATTTTTGATAGTGTTTTACTAGTGTGTGCAGGACACTATAGTTCATTTATATAAGTGAGGAGAGCAAAATACAGTAAACTGTGACATATTATACCCAGAAATTCTTCATACAGTGACTACCAGTAACATTAATAAAAAATTTGGACCAAAAATGATTCAGACCATGTTTTGCTGAAGTGTTTTTTTCTTTACTTGCTTATGTGACCTTTTTACACACAGATTGAGCAACATTAAGCATTGCTTGCTAATCGGTTGAGCTAAACTGGTATTATGTAATTGTGTAGTTAAATTTAACATCTGACAGATATTCAACATAATTCATGTGTGAGAGTCTAACAGAAGGACGGACAAAACCAGTGAAATATCCACTGATCTGATAACTCTGAGTTCTTGTCATATTTTATTACCATTTTCTAAACTATAGCGAATAAACTGTGATAATGTGAGAAATGTTGAAGGTGTCTGAATAAACTTTGATTTGACTGTACATTCAACGAGGATTATTTTAATAAATTCTATTTCAAATAAATACTGTTCTTTGGAACTTCCCATTAATCAAAGTATCAAAATGTTCACTGTTTTCACTGATAATTATCTGAAATTAGCATATTAGATTGATAGATAACAGAATTCTTCATAATAGAAATAGAAGGATCATGTGACACTGAAGACTGGAGTAATCTATAGTTTCCTAGACTTAGTTTACATTTGCTTCATCGGAATTATCCTCCTCACACACACACACACACACACAAACACTGGATTCAGCCCAGGTTTGACGCCGGATGCCCTTCCTGACACACACTCACACACACTCCTATGGCCAATTTGGCATGTCCAATCCACCTAACCTGCATGTCTTTGGTGTCTGTAGTGTGGGAGAGACCGGAGCACCTGGAGGAACCCCGCGCTGACACGGGGAGAACATGCAAACGCCACACAGAGCGGCTCGAATCGAAACCCCTGAGCCACCGTCCCGCCCCTGAAGACTGGAGTAATGACGCTGAAAATTCAGCTTTGATCACAGGAATAAATTACATTTTACAATATAAAAAAACAGCCATTTATAACATTCTTTGGAAGGCTTTTGTCTTTCAGACACATTAAAATGGACAAATTCACGTTATTTCATAATTACATGCAATGCAATTTTGTCAATTGAATATCTTTGACCTAATATATTTATTTAAAGTACGCCCTAAGATTTTAAAGTCCCCCTGTGGTGAAAATCCAGCTTTTAATGTTGTTTATGTGTCTATGTGGTGTTTTTAATACGCTTTAAGACACACCATGTGTAAGTTCATAAGTCGACAGCATTGCTGAGTGTTTTCTCCTTAAAACTGCAGTGAACCAAAGACAGTCTCAAAAACACGGTTTGAAATCGCTGGTGTTTCTGACGTCACAAACGACCTTGTAACCAATCAGATCAACGTGTGATCGTCAACCAGTGGATCTCTGAGTGAGTGAGTGAGTGGAGGCGGGGCTCATTTGCATATTCATAGAACCGCGTAAACTAAATGAGGCAAGGGTGTCGAGTTACATCCAAGATATTTTAAGCCATGAAGAATATTTTTTCAAGGAAAAAGTGCTTAAAGGGACATTGTGTAGGAATTACTCCCATCTAGCGGTGAAATTGTATTTTGCATTCAAACGAATTGTGCTCTCCAGCGCCTCGCTTTTTCAAATGTGTATTGCATCTACGGTAGCCGTTATGTACCAAAAAGCTATTGACAGGACGTCTTCTAATAGCACTTCGTCGAGTTTTCCTTTGGGTGAACAGGTTTGTTATTTCAAACAAACTGCAACTTTACAGTATGAATTACTGACTGTGAAAAACATGAACCATTGTAATTAGTATTTATGCTTATTTATTCGTTATATTTTCTTAAGTACGTGCATTGTTAGATTAGATATCATCATCATCATCATCATCATCAGATGATTCAACAGTAGAGGGAGAGGACAGAGAGGCAGTGGATCAGAAGAACGTTTCCACTGTCAGGCCAGAAGCTCCGCGGTGCTTCAATAAAACACGCCCGTGTTATCAGAAAACTAATCAGAAAGAAATGGAAACAGCATTGCAAAACAAATATGATAAAAGCGACCGTTTGCTGGCATTTTTGTTGTTTACTTGACTATTTAAAACCCAAGCATCGATGTTTTACCAGGTCTACAATAAAAGGCGATACATTGATCATGAATTAATGTATGTCAAAATTGCACATTAGTCACACAGAAATAAATTACCGTTAGGTTTCACAAAAGAAATAGGACACACTTACTTCAATCGCGTCTGTTTCTGTTTATTTGGTAGTAACAGGACATATATCACATTTAAAAAGAATGATAATTTCTACAAATATATGCCACCAATAATACGACCTGAGGAGCTTTAGCACTCTCTCGACTCCCAGTAGGCTAACGTTACAGATATTTTCAGTCAGAGAAACAGAGGAAGCTCCCGGGAAAAAAAATGTGCTTTATTTTATGATAGTCCGGTATAAAGAGACGAGACGTAGGCTATCTGACAGATAAAATAAAAACATTATTGTGATAACCTTTATGATTGGTCTGATTTCTTCAAACGTTCACTATGTTTTTTTTACTATGCGTATCTTCAAGCGTTTATTTTGTTTACTATGGTAACGTTAATGGTTAGCGTGCAATATAGTCTTTTACTCGCGTATAAATATTTCTACCTTATATGGTGATCAGAATCCACATCGGATCACAAACAAAAGGCATTCAAACGTGAGTTACATTATTTTAAAAGTAGCCTATTTACTGCTGACAGAATCACCCGGCGCTGTCGTCTAGTAGAGGTGGACGACGAGGAAGAGGAGGAGAGCGAGAGTCAATACCACGACGACAAAGATGCCCGCGGCAGCTACAAGAGACGATCTTGATAGAATTGAAAGTTTCCAAGGCAGAGAAGAGAAGCAATGCAGCCTTTTAAACTTGCCGGGGCAGTGACCAGCGCCTCTCAGCTCTGCTCCTCCGGTTCTGCTGCTTTCAGTTACATGACGCTGGCTCTGAACGAAAACGCGTTGTGGAAACGCGTTTGGTTGGTACTTTTTGACCCTCTCTGCTATTATAGTTTTTCAAGATGGCGGAACGACATGGAAGCCTCCGTGAACCTACCCGTCCCATGTACATAAAGATAATAAATTCTTAATTTACGAGGATAAGTCAGATAATTTGCAGAGGTATTTGTACACCATTGAGGACATATTTAAGAATAAAAATATTGATTTCAGATAATAAAATACCTAAAAACCTACACAGTGTCCCTTTAAATATGTCATTTTGGTGATCAAAGATGAGTTTTAAGGGATACAATGATTGACTTCAGGGGGACTTTAAGTAATTAAGTTAGGTCATTAATAAAATTAAGTCCATGATATAATAATAAAATTAAGTTAATTGTTCTCTGATGTCGATTAATGGTCACATGACATGATGCAGGTAAACACATTTTTAAAAAAATCTTTTTAGTAAGCGTTTAATTTTTGTTTTTAATTTTAATTTTCATGATTTAATTACTTAAAAGCTTTTCATTAAACTCATGAAATCCTGATGTAAGATCATATTTAATGCACTTCATGTTTTTAATAAAATAAACCAGAATATATTTTCTTTCTCTTTGTATTTTTATATCAATATGGTACGAGATCATCCTATTCAAATCAATGTGATAAATGAGTTCGGTCAAAAGTAATCTAAAAGTAGTCTGATTACATAAACCTTAAATGTGTATTGTCGTTTCAGACTTTTACTTTCTGAAAGGCGTAACGAAAACTGCCAGATTTCAGAATAGCTTCTTTATTTATTTTTTCCAGTAGCTCTAATTTACACACATGTATTTCTATTTTCTCTCCCTCTTGTGTAGTACCACAATTAAGTGCACTGTTATTATGTTTAACACTTCTTGTTGTTGTTGTCTGCTAAGCACTGTATTTGGCCTCTGCAACTATTATAATACATTGCATATACGTGTGGGACGCCTTATACCAGTGACAAATTCCTTGTGTGTTTTGCATACTTGGCAAATAAAGTTAACTCAGATTGATTCAGTATCTCAGAATCAGTAACCAACTTCAATTTAACTACAAAAAAAAAGTAATCTACCCATCCCTGTATTTGCATAGGTGCTCAATCTAGTTCCTGGAAATCTCCCAGCATGCAAAGCTCAGCTCAACCCTGATCAAACACGCCTGAAGCCGCTGATGAAGACCTTCGGGAGCACTCGAGGTGGGTTGGATGTGAACTCTGACGAGTTGATCTCCATGAACAGGATTGGCCAGCCCTGATTTACTCTGCCTCATGTCATTTCAAACCTCACATGAGTTTTTTTTTATTCTGTGGAAGGCAAAACAACATTTACATATGTTGTGGGCGGGGCAACCTGTCACTCACATGAGATCCACCAATAGCAAACCACAACCATCCAATCATCCAATCAATTCCCCACAGACAAAATCAAGCCCCGCCCTACTTTTGTTCTTGTTCCAAAGGCAATTTCCCTGTACGTCACAATATAGAGAATATACAGAAGAAAAAAAGATCGCAACTTCCATTTCACGCCAGCTTTAACCTGTTAACCGTCACCAGTGCGTGGGCGCTCTGAAGCGTTTTTTTTTTAAATAGTTCAAAGTAACTATCATATTTAATGTGATTAACTTGACAAACTATACATCATTAAAACGATATAAGACTCAAGTTTCAGTATTTGACCACTATTGTATTCTGTGAAACTTATAGTGACAGTTATGTCTTAATTTGTGTCAGGAGTTATGAAATAAAAAAATGAGTCGTTACCTTTAATATGAATTATGAGCGTCAGCTGCTCTCATTCAGAAAAAAACTCCCGTGCGATCGTCATGACAGCATTCACAAAACAACGTCCCTCAGGGCTTTTAGCTCAAACATGTGCAGATTTGGAGAAATATTGATAGATTCTCATAGGTTTACATCAGACTTCTATAGACAGGAATAATATTTATTGAATTTATACCCAAATGCGTCGATGTAATCATTTTGAGCGCTGTATACTCTGATTTACTGTGTTATCCATTCATACTGAAGTCTGGGGCGCTGTTGCACAGTAAAGTCCATATATGGATCACATGAAGAAGAGCCATAATCATGTGACATTCAGGAAGTCGTGATTCATAAACAAAGCTATCCGAGATCGCTGTAAAGTGCAGATAAAGATGTTTTGAAGACAATAAACATGATTGCAATGATATTTGATTTACCTGTGTTCTTCGAGTCATGTCAGGTATTTTCATAATAATAGATTATATGTATAATGTAATGCTAATCGAGATAGACTTTCAAATTGTGCAGAATACAATAAAATAATATATTTTCTATCTGATTTTTTTATCTGAAGCCAAATCAGATTACAGAAAGTTATTTAAAACACTCGACTTGCGCTATAAAGTAAGTTGGAGCACAAACATAGTTTTATTCTCATAAATTGTCGTGTATTGAGGGTGTGCTAAGCTAACATGCTAGCTAGTACTGAGCACCTGCTACCTAACTTCGATGTAATTTTTATGATTTTTTTTCTAAATAAGAATGCTTACTGAAATGTTTCGTTTTTCAAAAAGGGCATTTGATACAGTTTCACTGTGAAGTGAGAACTTTTATAAAATAAATGAGGGATTGAAACAGTGTGAATTGCTAGTCGTTAGTGATTATAATGCAGACAAAAGAAAAGCATATTTAGAGCAATAAACAGGCTGGAGAGGTGTGAATATGTGCAGGGGAGCCTGAGACTGAATGGGACTCGTTTTTGCATCACAAAACAATAGAGGCAATAGACTGAATAGATGCTTATAAGATGACAATAAACACCAGTCTAATCAAAATAAAGTCATATGACATGATCTTGAAAAACATTGAACTAAATACAGAGTTTTAGACTTATCATCTTCAGATTTTAAATATAACATGGTTAGACATGTGGCTTTAGCTGCAGTGCATTTCTAGATTGCTACAATGCCAACTTCAATTTTATTTTCATGAAGATGTTTCATACAAATAAATGTATAATAACTTTACAAAACTTTGAAGCTATTTATAACTATTTTTTTTCATTATGACAATAATTAATTCTACATTTACAATAAACTTCCAGGTGTCAGCTTTCAAATGAGATCTTACTTGTGCTTTTAGTACAAAGGGTTCATGAACTGTATCTGTTTCAGTTTGGGAATGCCATATCTGGGGATTTTTCAAAAATGGGCTTGAAGCTTAACAGGTTAAAGTCCCCATGAAATCAAAAGTGACGTTTTTTGGCTTTTAGTATGAATATCTTAGTCTTACTGTTATCTATAAGCGAGTGTGCTCCAAAACAATGACAAAATTCGTATTTTAAAGATATAAGCGTAATATTCCTAATATCTGCAAATATGGATCAATGATTTTGATGACATCACTCTACATTTCAGCTTCTCATTAGATTTCCTGTCCAATCAAATGCTCTCTAGAATCTGAAGCTCCGCCCCCTTATTATAAACAGTTGCTGAAGCTGCGGCTGAAATCAGTCACTTGTTCACATATTTACTATATTCTACATGGTGAATATCATATAGTGCACTATATTGGGGATAAGGGAACGATTTATATGCTTTCCATTGGCACGAATGAAGTCTGGTTTCACGTTAGTGTCACGTTAGTGTTCAGAGACACGGCACACAGAGCGGATCATGTGATCGAGTCGCAGAACAGATTTCTGCACAGAATGCTGTATTATAAAGAGATATGAAGGAGATTAGGAGGAGAAACATTTAGAGATCAGGAGGAAACTGCAGCTTTAATGAACTCAACAGCTCTGAGCGGTGATATAAACTAAACGCTATTTGCTGTTTAAAAAAAGGGGAGGAGCTGTTCGATATGCCCCGCCCCTTCTTCCTGTTTCAGGGGAAATTACGTCAACACATTGAATAATGCTGCGTGTTTCAAGGCACTTCAGTGGGTCTTTAAGTTACAAAAGCACCACAACGCTACAATACAAATCAGAAAATAAAGACTTAAATCTCAGCCTGTACCTCGCACAAAGCTATCGGAGACCGGCTGTATGAAACATGATGGAAAAGAGCAGCCTGGACATTCTGCCAAATGTGTTTTTTGTGTTGTGGAACAACATGGCGGTGCTCAAATGATGAACAACTTCCCTAAACCTTTAAGTTTTATATTCTAGACGGCGTGTGAAGAAACTCACGGTGTCTGCGGCTGAAATGCCTCCTTCATCCTCTCCGTCACTCAGCAGATCTATGCACTCCAGCACTGGTCTGAGAGGGCCCTCCTGAAACACCATGCTCAAATCAGTGTGCTTTACTATACACACTCAAGTGAGAAGAAGACCCAGATCCACACAACTGTCCTAATAACTCAAATTAGACATCAAGGCAGTGACACTTACAGACACAAACTCCACATCATCCTCCACATCTTCAATGACTGTAGAGGCAGACATCATCACATCTGTGCTCGGTGGAGCATTACATCAATCACTGCGAATCAAAACACAGCGATATAAAATGCCTTTTCAGTGCTGCATGCATACATTATTGCGTAAGTTACGTCTTAATGTTGTAACTAGCACTGAATTAATTTACGTCATTAAAAGTGTATTTAGTATTGGAAAACGAGTTCTCGATCCTGCAAACAGCTTGCATGAATCTCAACTAACTTACTCGTCGACAAGAGAATGGGAGAAAGTCTCATCAAACAATAAGTTCTGCAGCGATAATACTTACAAACAATTCACTGTAAAGGCAAAATTATTACCGTTTCTAATGCTGGCTCGTCTCAAAGTTAGCAAAACATTAGCAAAACATTAGCTAAACTGAGCAGAGCAGTTAGGAAATGAGCGTCATGACGTCAAAGGAAGAAACGTTGTCAAAATAAAAGTCATCCAACGTGCAAGTGAACGCGTGTTATTGTTTATATTTTAATAATAATAATAATAATAAAATGTAACATTGAAACTATTGTGCCATTTTTTCCAGGTTCCCCTGTGTCCCACAGTAATTTATGGCTAACACAGAAAATATATGTTCCTTATTTAATATATAAAAAACACGTCATTTTTTAAATATTTTTTCATTAATATGTATAATTTTCCCCGTACAGTGAAAATTAATATTATATTACTCAAGGCCAAACTTATAGCTTATTTTTACAGTAAAATCTTTTGGAGTTGGACATGATTTTTTTTAACAAGTAGGCCCTTGAATCCATTTATAATTAATGTATAAAGCAGCATAACATTAAAATGTTATTGTACAAGGTACTAAAATGCTATGCTGTAATGTTTGAAACATCTTCACTGTATTTCTAGTAATTTTTTCAGGAAAATTATGATTCAATGATGCAAAGTTCAGTTATGCTGTAACTTAAAAGGCTCTAAAATGACAATATTGTCATTGTTCAGCGGATTCAGTTCAGTTCGATAGCATGGGTAAAGATCATTAAATATGAAATTAGTTGTAATTCAGCTAAATGCACTGCAGAAAACAGTGATGTCATCGTTCAGCTCAGTTCTCATCCAATAGTGTCAGTGCAGCCTAATAAACAATATTGCTGATTTTTATGTTACGCTGCCATTGAATCTGATTCTGATGGCTTTGATAAATCACATGTCTGCTGAAGAGTAATCACTAAAAATAAAAATAGTTCAAGATGTCCTAGTAATGAACGTGTTAATTAAGTCCACATGCAGCTTCATGAAGCTGAATGAAAGAATTCACCACAAAGCCAATTTTTGTATAACATACTGTATCTTTATTGAATTTTTTATTGAATTTTTTATTGAAACAAACCCGAACAGCAAAAAAATAAGGAAAAATAAATAAATAAATAAATAAATAAAAATATACATGCATAAAAAGCTAATTTTATTCAAATGCTAATGTTTGTCAAATAAAGGTTCCAAAAGTTTTTTATTTTTTTTTATTATTATTATTATTATTATTTTACAGTGATTCAATAGAAGAACCATTTTGGGTTCCGCAAAGAACCTTTCAGTCAACAGTTCTTAAAGGGGTCACGACATGGCAATCAAATTTGCTTGATCTTTTGAAATATAAGATATATCTGGCATACATCATACCATTATTATAAACAAAGCATGTATTTAATCAAGCTCCAAAAATGGATATATGAGTGTTTGTGACGTCACACAGGCAAACACATTTGCATATGTCCGCCTCCAGCGCAAGACATCCACCAATAGTTGTACATCATCACACCGTCTAGCCCACTGTTCAGATTGGCCTATACACTTGCTGTGTTCGAAATCGCTCCCTATACCCTCATCCACTATTCCCTATTACTCCACTAATAGTTGAAGGAGAGAAATAAAAGAAATTAGTGAATTCAGACACCGCGTGCACCGGAAGGTCAACCGCTTTTGCATACTTGCTGTTTAATGATTAATTGAAACATAGCAAACTTGCAACTCATGGAAACTTGCATGTATAAACCTTAATTAAACAATTCAATAATCAATTAAAAAGGAATGTATACCTATATAATATTACGCTGGACCAGCGTGGTTGGGAAAATGGATGGATGATTGATGATTGATTCAGATGTGGCGCCATCTTATGGTCAGACGCGGGAATTCATTCAGTGCGCGACTCAGTGCATTATGGGTTTTTTTCAGCTGTTAAGCACACATCAGTTGTACACTCGTTATTGCGGTGTATTGTGGGATTGAATGAGTGCACTCGGTAACCCGTCCACTATGGTTTCGGACACCACTACAAACGACAGTCCCTTCAAATAGTGCCATATTTAAGGGTGTAGGGGCGATTTGGCACACTTCACATGGACTTTTAGTCTTGTGGACTTACAATTGCTTCTGCGTGCATGTGTCCGTTAAGTCCATGAGACCGTAGGGTGTCCCATTTGTCATTTTAGGTCTCAGAAGGGCGCCCTCAATGCACACTTTGTGAGCACTGATGAGAGCTCCGCTCCAGACTTCTTCCCGACAGTGACAGTCAAAGCGCCACGTCACGAAAGTGCAGACTTCTAGGAAGACCACGAGTTCTTAGGGTGCCATTTTTGACAGGGACAGTTTCCAATGCAATGACTTTAGCCAATCATAGCAATGGCCTTCACTAACAAGCCTTAAAGGAGCCGCGCATTAAAACGGATAATTTCAGACAGAGGGTCAGAATTTTCTGCATATATATACATCCAAATATATAATATATATAATATTTAAAAGAAATGTGCAAAAGGCTTTATTTACATTATATAAGTTTAAACATTAAAATAATTAAAAATAATACTCCATGACATGACACCTTTAAAATACCAATTTTTCTTAGTTTGAAGAACATTTTAAAAAGTCACTATAAAAAAATCCTTACCTGAAAATCCAACGGACTTTCAATCCATGGAACGGTTCCATGGGTGTTAAAGATTGGTGGAACCTCGTGCCAATAAATACCCTTTATTTGTTAAGAGTGTATAAAGACACATCACGTGGGCATTTGCAGATGCATGCAGATGTTGGTGTAGCAGGAGTCGCAGAGGCGCTGTGTTGTTGAGCTTTGCTGAGCTCAGATGCTGATGCTGATGCTGATGCCCTGCATGAGCTGTAAAAACAGCGGCTCCTGCTGAGTCATGGCTTGTTGTGGTCCATTACTGAAGTACAGACACCATGAGATAGATTATATGTCGGGGACCTACAAGTGAGGCATCACAGCATGAAATAGCCTTTCATAGTATTTACATAAGGAGAGGAAGCTATACGTGTAGGAGTGGCTGTCCTACATCGCAATGATTGCTGCGGCTTTTTTGGTCTTATTGAGACCCTTAAGTATTCAGTGTGTATTATTGCTGCTATTGCTTTTGCTAGGAACTGTCGCCACGATTCTGTTCCTCTGTTGCTGGCATCGGAAACTCCGTAATGAGAAAATTCCCATAAAATCTGTGCTAACGAGGCGTTCAAGGAGTCGTGGTGAGTAGACGCGTCGCATTATATGTCCACCCTATATATACGTGTTTCTCTAGCATGTCATTGCGATAACATGCATGCACAATCTCAGTATTTATTAGACATTTACATTCATTCTTCGCTTCGTATGGGTTTAAAAAGAGCCTGTCGTCAATGCGCGCGAGTGCGGCATGCGAGTGCGCGAGCCTTAATTTTTCATCATTTGTTGTTGTTGTGTACTTAATAAAGTGTGCTTTATTTCAAGACCAGACAAAGTTATTTGAAGAGCATCTCTAAGACACAATGTGACTGAATGCATGTGGGGTTTGTTTCAATCATTCCCATTTGTTCTAGAAGCTGGTTTCCGGCCGCATCATTTTCGCTCTGAGGTAAATCTCTTTCTCTTGCTCCATCTGTCAAGGTCATAGAAAGCAGAAAAGTAGAGCAAATCCTTCAAAAAATAACGAGCTTGTCATTAAATGTTCCCTTTTGTTTGATAGATATCTAGTCACTTTCATCTTGATGGAGAAATTGTATCCTAAGAAACTGCGTGAAATGCGCATTGCGCATGTGTGACCGTAAAATAACTATGTGCTACTTTTTATATATAGGCCTAAACATGTCATGTTACCAAGAAGTAAATATATATATATTTTTTTTTAAATTGAGAGAAATGTTAACATTTTAGGATATGGACTATTTAATAAACTATTTCATAGTTTTTGTGATATGCAGTGATTTGTTTTTCCTGAACCTTTTTTTTAATTTTTTTATTAAGCTAAATGCTTGAAGAAAATAAACGAAAAAAAAAAACATTAAAAACAATTATCGTCATTGTCATACCATACAACAAAACTCAGAGTCGACATGCAGTGATATTATGGTCATTGTTTGACAGGTATGTCGTCACAGTCCACGTCATGCGAGGCGAAGCGCGCGCGCGCGCGTGTCTGAGGAGAAGCCGCTGGTCGAGAGCGAGCCTGACTCGAGCGCGAGCGTGAGGAAGAGGAGGGTGAAGAAGAGAGTCCAACCTGAGTTTTACCACTCCGTGCAACTCACGCCCACACGCAAACCAGTAGGTATATGCTGACTTACAAGACATTTACTCACAGCATGTGACTATGCTGACCTGTAAATATAGACCACTAAAATAGAGAGTGACATTACCCAACATAACCTCAGACATCATTCCCAGCCAATAAAAATACGTTCTTAGATTGTTTTGCTAACATTCCCATTAGGTTATGAAAACGTTATTTCTGAATGTTTTTTAAACGTTGAAAATGTATTTTTTAATGTATTAAGAACGTTTTTTCTTGTGAACGTTAAAGGAAAATTCCATTCAATAATTTTGAAAAACGTTATTTTTTTATGTTTTTTTTTTTTACTAACATGTACATAACTTTTACATAACGTTAGTGAAAGTTATGGGAACCTTCCCTGTTAGCTGGGTATTAGCATTAGTAATACGTTAAAACGTATATTTTCTAAATAGGTCTAGTTACTTTTCATTAAAAAATAGTTTTGACTGTTTGATTGCACCCTCTCCAAAAGTGAGCAGGGATAAGCTTAATAAACATGAACTCAAAATGCACCTTATTTATTTTCTGAAAGGGGTCATGACATGGCAAATAAAATTTGCTTGGTCTTTTGACATATTTTGGTACTTTTCCACTGCTGGTACGGTTCAGCTTGGCACGGCTCGGCTCGGTTCGCTTTTCCCCTGCGTGGTACGACTCGGCACGGCACGGCTCGGCTCGGTTCGCTTTAGCTCGCTTCGCTTTTCCACTGCGTGGTACGACTCGGCTCGGCACGGCTCGGCACGGCTCGGCACGGCTCGGTTCGCTTTAGCTCGGTTCGCTTTAGCTCGCTTCGCTTTTCCACTGCGTGGTACGACTCGGCACGGCTCGGCACGGCTCGGCTCGGCACGGCTCGGCTCGGCACGGCTCGGTTCGCTTTAGCTCGGTTCGCTTTTCCACTGCGTGGTACGACTCGGCTCGGCACGGCTCGGCACGGCTCGGCACGGCTCGGCACGGCTCGGCTCGGCACGGCTCGGTTCGCTTTAGCTCGGTTCGCTTTTCCACTGCGTGGTACGACTCGGCTCGGCACGGCTCGGTTCGCTTTAGCTCGGTTCGCTTTTCCCCTGCGTGGTACGACTCGGCTCGGCTCGGCTCGGTTCGCTTTAGCTCGGTTCGCTTTTCCACTGCGTGGTACGACTCGGCTCGGCTCGGCACGGCTCGGCTCGGCACGGCTCGGCTCGGCACGGCTCGGTTCGCTTTAGCTCGGTTCGCTTTTCCACTGCGTGGTACGACTCGGCTCGGCACGGCTCGGTTCGCTTTAGCTCGGTTCGCTTTTCCACTGCGTGGTACGACTCGGCTCGGCACGGCTCGGTTCGCTTTAGCTCGGTTCGCTTTTCCCCTGCGTGGTACGACTCGGCTCGGCTCGGCCCGGCTCGGTTCGCTTTAGCTCGGTTCGCTTTAGCTCGGTTCGCTTTTCCACTGCGTGGTACGACTCGGCTCGGTTCACTTTAGCTCGGTTCGCTTTTCCCCTGCGTGGTACGACTCGGCTCGGCTCGTCACGGCTCGGTTCGCTTTAGCTCGGTTCGCTTTTCCCCTGCGTGGTACGACTCGGCTCGGCTCGGCACGGCTCGGTTCGCTTTAGCTCGCTTCGCTTTTCCACTGCGTGGTACGACTCGGCTCGGCTCGGCACGGCTCGGCACGGCTCGGTTCGCTTTAGCTTGGTTCGCTTTTCCACTGCATGGTACGACTCGGCTCGGCTCGTCACGGCTCGGTTCGCTTTAGCTCGCTTTGCTTTTCCACTGCGTGGTACGACTCGGCTCGGCTCGTCACGGCTCGGTTCGCTTTAGCTCGCTTCGCTTTTCCACTGCGTGGTACGACTCGGCTCGGCTCGGCACGGCTCGGCACGGCTCGGTTCGCTTTAGCTTGGTTCGCTTTTCCACTGCATGGTACGACTCGGCTCGGCTCGTCACGGCTCGGTTCGCTTTAGCTCGCTTTGCTTTTCCACTGCGTGGTACGACTCGGCTCGGCTCGGCACGGCTCGGTTCGCTTTAGCTCGGTTCGCTTTTCCACTGCGTGGTACGACTCGGCTCGGCTCGTCACGGCTCGGTTCGCTTTAGCTCGGTTCGCTTTTCCACTGCGTGGTACGACTCGGCTCGGCTCGGCACGGCTCGGTTCGCTTTAGCTCGCTTTGCTTTTCCACTGCGTGGTACGACTCGGCACGGCTCGTCACGGCTCGGTTCGCTTTAGCTCGCTTCGCTTTTCCACTGCGTGGTACGACTCGGCTCGGCTCGGCACGGCTCGGCACGGCTCGGTTCGCTTTAGCTTGGTTCGCTTTTCCACTGCATGGTACGACTCGGCTCGGCTCGTCACGGCTCGGTTCGCTTTAGCTCGCTTTGCTTTTCCACTGCGTGGTACGACTCGGCTCGGCTCGGCACGGCTCGGTTCGCTTTAGCTCGGTTCGCTTTTCCACTGCGTGGTACGACTCGGCTCGGCTCGTCACGGCTCGGTTCGCTTTAGCTCGGTTCGCTTTTCCACTGCGTGGTACGACTCGGCTCGGCTCGGCACGGCTCGGTTCGCTTTAGCTCGCTTTGCTTTTCCACTGCGTGGTACGACTCGGCACGGCTCGGCACGGCTCGGTTCGCTTTAGCTCGGTTCGCTTTTCCACTGCGTGGTACGACTCGGCTCGGCTCGTCACGGCTCGGTTCGCTTTAGCTCGGTTCGCTTTTCCACTGCGTGGTACGACTCGGCTCGGCTCGGCACGGCTCGGCACGGCTCGGCTCGGCTCGGCACGGCTCGGCACGGCTCGGCACGGCTCGGTTCGCTTTAGCTCGGTTCGCTTTTCCACTGCGTGGTACGACTCGGCTCGGCTTGGCACGGCTCGGTTCGCTTTAGCTCGGTTCGCTTTTCCACTGCGTGGTACGACTCGGCTCGGCACGGCTCGGCACGGCTCGGTTCCCTTTAGCTCGGTTCGCTTTAGCTCGGTTCGCTTTTCCACTGCGTGGTACGACTCGGCTCGTCACGGCTCGGTTCGCTTTAGCTCGGTTCGCTTTTCCACTGCGTGGTACGACTCGGCTCGGCTCGGCACGGCTCGGCACGGCTCGGTTCGCTTTAGCTCGGTTCGCTTTTCCACTGCGTGGTACGACTCGGCTCGGCACGGCTCGGTTCGCTTTAGCTCGGTTCACTTTTCCCCTGCGTGGTACGACTCGGCTCGGCTCGGCCCGGCTCGGTTCGCTTTAGCTCGGTTCGCTTTAGCTCGGTTCGCTTTTCCACTGCGTGGTACGACTCGGCTCGGCTCGTCACGGCTCGGTTCGCTTTAGCTCGGTTCGCTTTTCCACTGCGTGGTACGACTCGGCTCGGCACGGCTCGGCACGGCTCGGTTCGCTTTAGCTCGGTTCGCTTTAGCTCGGTTCGCTTTTCCACTGCGTGGTACGACTCGGCTCGGCACGGCTCGGTTCGCTTTAGCTCGGTTCGCTTTTCCCCTGCGTGGTACGACTCGGCACGGCTCGGCACGACTCGGTTCGCTTTAGCTCAGTTCTCTTTTCCACTGCGTGGTACGACTCGGCTCGGCACGGCTCGGTTTGCTTTAGCTCGGTTCGCTTTTCCACTGCGTGGTACGACTCGGCTCGGCTCGGTTCGCTTTAGCTCGGTTCGCTTTAGCTCGGTTCGCTTTTCCACTGCGTGGTACGACTCGGCTCGGCACGGCTCGGTTTGCTTTAGCTCGGTTCGCTTTTCCACTGCGTGGTACGACTCGGCTCGGCACAGCTCGGTTCGCTTTAGCTCGGTTCGCTTTTCCACTGCGTGGTACGACTCGGCTCGGCACGGCTCGGTTCGCTTTAGCTCGGTTCGCTTTTCCCCTGCGTGGTACGACTCGGCTCGGCACGGCTCGGTTCGCTTTAGCTCGGTTCGCTTTTCCCCTGCGTGGTACGACTCGGCTCGGCTCGGCACGGCTCGGTTCGCTTTAGCTCGGTTCGCTTTTCCACTGCAGTTAGTACCGCTTCAAAGTGTGTGGGATTATAGTCTGACTGTTATAGTTTGTCCGCTCCTCGGCAACCAACGAGAGGAACGTCTGCACTTCGTCCACTGACCACGATTAAGCCATTACTTTTTTGGAAGTTTTCTTTCTTTCTTTTTTCTTCAAGCAAGTCAAGCAAGTAGTTTTAAAACAGGCGCTACAGCGGTGGCTGTTACTGGCTATTTAAATCTAGCGGGTTTGATGTCTCGCAAATACAATGACGTTGGTAGTGAAGATTCTGTCTGACCAATCAGTGATCTGCAGTGTGTTCACGTCACATTTTAGTATCAGTACTGTACGCTTGGAACCTCGAGAGGTGGTACCATTTAAAGTGAGCCGTACCGTACCGTACCATACGGTGGAAAAGCGCCAAAGCATGCCGTACCGTACCGTGCGGTGGAAAAGCGCCACAAGTGAGCCGTACCGAGCCGTACCGTACCGTACCGTACCATACGGTGGAAAAGAGCCAAAGCATGTCGTACCGAACCGTGCCGTACCGTGCGGTGGAAATGCGCCAAAGCGTGCCGTACCGAACCGTGCGGTGGAAAAGCGCCATTAGAGGTATTTGTGCCATTAAAACATCCTGCAAGTTTCAGAGCTTAAAACAATCCTTCTCATTATAAACAAAGCATTTATTTAATCAACCTCCAAAAACATCTCGTTTGGATATTGCAGGATCTGTGACATCACACAGGCAAATATAAGCATATATACATAAAGGCTAAATAGGGTAAATATCAGTTGTCCCACAGATGAAAATCAAAAGACTATAAGTCAAAGGAGGGGAAGAGACAGGTAACAGATAAGGAGACAGAGAGAAAAAGGAAGAGTGATGGAGATGAGGAGAGAACAAATAATACTGCCCACTCACATGGTTTTATATACATAAACATTTATTGATTTAGCAGAGGCTTTTATCCAAAGCGACTTACAAATGAGAACAAAAGAAGCAGTAAAACTAACAGTAGGACAACAATATGCACATGCTATGACCCTTCTCAGTTTAATCTAGCGCAGTCCATGTATCAGAGAGAGTTCTAGCAATGTGGCCTAGAATCATCAATCACAACTCCAAGGTTCTTGGTCGTCCTGAATGTTATTGTTGATGAGCCTAGCTGAATGGAGAAGTTGTGATGAAGTGTTGGGCTGGCCGAAACCACAAGCAGTTTTGTAGGCAAGGAAGAGTGAAGGTGATGGTCCTTCATCACAGACATTTTCTATGCGAATCTCTTATTATCATCCGGCTGAAAGGAGAGGTACGGTTGTGTGCAGTGATAGGAAAAGCCCTGTTTCTGAATGGCAGATCCTAGTGATGTTATGTAGATGGAGAAGAGAAGTGGTCCAAGCACTGAGCCCTGAGGCACCCCAGGGCTAAGTAGGCTAATATATCAGTTGTCCCACATATGAAAATCAAAAGACCATAAGTCAAAGACGGGGAAGAGACAGGGCAAGATAAGGAGGCAGAGAGAAAAAGTAAAGAGTGATGGAGATGAGGAGAGAGCAGGAGTTGACAAATAACACTGCTCACTCACATGGTTTTTAGAGCTATTTCTTAACCATTTTTGCTTTCAAATGTCTTAAAATGCACAGATGTAGATCAAGAAATCAATGTTTCTGATCAGTATGTCCCCAAACCCCCCTAACTAGATCAAATTTGGGACCTCAGTGATTATGAACCCCTGGCTATGGCCCCACTGGCGTTCAATCGATCAACGGCTGACTTGTACACTGGATGCGAGCGTCGCATCAAATGATTCATGAAATTATAATGCCTGATGCTGTCTACACTGATACAGAGGCAGGTTCACTTTACTGCACGTGCTTGAGCTTAAAAAAATCCATGTTATGACCCCTTTAATACACATCCCTGCTTTTATTATGCATGATTCATCATCTGTGATTTAAAGAAATGCGGTGCTAATCTGCAAATCTGCACCAACTTTCATTTTTGGCTGAAGTCACAAAGCCTAACACTTTTTCTTCAGTCTCTCCTTCCAATCACTTGTCATATTAGATTCCCTTTCCCCAACCTAATAATTCCTGAAAACTAATAATACCTAGGGTGACCAACAGTCCTGTTTTCACGTCCTGTCCTGGCCGTCCTGGCTGTTTTTTATAATGATGAAAATGTCCTGGTTTTCAAAAAACTGATGGGAATGATCAGCTCTACAGCAAAATATAGATGGGCAAACAAGGAGGATGAGGAAGAAAAACAGGATAAAGAGGAAGAAAACTAAAGATATAAATATATAATAAAACATGTTGAGTAACCTCTGGGAAGCCTATCTGAATTTGTGTCTTGTAATATAACAATTTTCTATCCATACAGAGGAGGCATAGCCTACTTTAAATGTATTGAAATTAATAAGGCATCTTTGAGTAAACTTGAGTATCATTTGAGTATCTGTTTGCCGGGCCGAGTGTCCTGGTTTTTGGTAATCAAAATATGGTCACCCTAAATAATACCATCACATGTCTTTCGCTCACAAATACATCACACAGAAGTGGGTTGGCATTGCAGTTTCATGAAGAGAGAGTGTTCACCCAAAAATGTAAAGTCTGTCATCAGTTACTCACTCTGATGTCGTTTCAAACCCATAAGACTTTCGTTCATTTTAGAAACACAAATAAAGATATTTTTAATAAAAACTTAGAGACCCCCCCCCCCCCCCCCCCCCCCCCCATTAGATTTTAATAAAAATGTCTTAATTTGTGTTTCTAAAATGAACAAAAGTCTTATGGGTTTGGAACGAATGATTTTCATTTTTGGGTGAACTAACGCTTTAAGTCGTTAAGTCAATTAGTGTTTTCTCAGTCAGTGATTAATAAATGGTGTGTTCAACTCATGCTGGAAAAAGATCATATTAATAAGCTGAAAGCACATGAACGCCATGCACCACAAAGTTGTAAACTCGGGATTTTCTTTTAAGTTCAGAATTTATGATTGGGGCGTGTCAGCGAGAAACATGGCAATAAACCATAATAATTATAGATATTTACTGTAGCAGGGACATTGCCACGCATTTCTTATTTACATGAAATTAACTAATTACCTGCACAAAATGTGTTAGCATTTTAATTTTAAAATAATACGTAACAGTTTATCGTGGCTTCATAATGAATTAAAAACATAAAAAAGCAAAACACATGATGTACTGTTCATTCTTTGTTCTTCATTTTCTGTATTTTAGTGTAGTTAATGAAGAGAAAGTGCCATCTTGCTCAGACGAAATGACTTGAACGCACCTGCCGTCGTAAATACACACTTCCCACCTCGTACATACACACTTTACACACTTCCCACCTCGTACATACACACTTCCCACCTCGTAAACACACTCTTCCCAGGAGCACTTGAACGCACCGAAGCAACACTACAGTTTCACAGTTGCAGTGATTTCCTAAATGATATTAAAACCGGCAAACTTGAAAGTGCATCTTAAATTCAGCCTTATTGATGTTGTGGAGGTCCTTCTAAATATATCCAAGATTTCTTCTTTTAAACTTGTTCTACTTTGAACATTCAAGTTATAGAGAGCTCGCGACCCCCTCCGTTTATAAGTTTTCAGTTATGTCTTATTTTTGACATCAGTCATGAACTACAATGCTGTACTTTTGCTTGCATGATCTTTTAGTACTGACACATAATGTTTAGGATATACCAGATAAAAAATAATAATAAAACAAACTCTGTAATTGCATATATGTGGAAATGAAAGGAACAGAAATTGAATTGAATTAAAAACAGCAGGAGTGTGTGCTGTCAGCTTGAGACCTGCAGGACTCGTATGAATCGTATGAAAGGGAGGAAGGCGATCAAAGGCCTTTTGTAAGTGATATTTATACTTGGAAAAACAGGATGTAGATGAGAGTGATTTTGCATTCAGGCTTGTCATCCCGAAACAGGCCCTTCCTTTTAAACAGCTTTACATAATGTATAATTGCTATTGAACAGCGCACATCTCAGCGCACATCTCAGTTAGTTTGATCTATAACGGCATGCAGTGGAGAGCCATTGAGCATTACTAAACATATTCCCCGAAATGCTTATACTGTAAAGCTGCTTATACTGATCTGTGTGACCTTATAACAGAACTTGATCTTTGTCTTTGGAGGCTCAATCAGTAGAACATCTGAATGCTCAATATTACAAAAAGTGTTGCGCAACAGTATGTGAAAGTATGTATATACTGCATAACTGTATACTTTTTTTGTATGTTCATACAGTACAAAGTCAGAAACCACTTTTCAAATCTGGGATTGTTTTTTTCCTCCATTTTGTCCCGGAAATATACAGAACTTTTTAGGAGTTTGAAAATAGTTAAATATGTAGTAAAATGTCTAGCTTTCTTTTTGAACATTAGATCAGATTTTCTTGAATTCCTCTGAAGCAGTGCATTATACACATTTGAGTATGTTAAAGTGCGTGTTATGCTATTTTAAAGGTTCCTAATTGTTTTTGGAGTCTCCTACAACAAGTTTACATGCATCCAAGGTAAAAAAAAAACACTTTTCTCATAATATTCCTTGCAGCATCACCTCATTTCTCAAAGAGTCTGAAAACGGTTCGTTCGCAGATTCAGTCTCTCTTTCTGAGAGCCTGCTCTGCTCTGATTGGTTGGTTGGGTGGCTCAGTCTGTTGTGATTGGTCGTGCGTGTCGGAAGTGAAAAGCCCGTTATCATTTCTGAATTTCAGTTCCGGATCTTCCTCAGCGCTTGATACACGGGGTGGAGCGGATCGCAGTTGATCTGTGATCCGTACGGATCAACTGTTAAATTTAACCACCATAGAGTTAAAGTTTCATTTGATTTGAATTTAACTTGGACGTGTTTTATATCTTGCCAATTTACACATTCAAACTATCTTAAACGCGGAAGAAGAGGTGAAAATCGGGACTTGTGCGTTATCTTGTGCGCACGCCCGCACACACCGAAGAGAGAGAGAGAGAGAGAGAGAGAGAGAAGGAGAGAGAGAGGAGAGAGTGAGGAGAGAGAGAGAGAGAGAGAGAGAGGAGAGAGAGAGAGAGAGATAGAGAGAGAGAGTGAGAGAGTGAGAGAGAGTGAGGAGAGTGAGAGAGAGAGAGAGTGAGAGAGTGAGAGAGAGAGAGAGAGAGAGTGTGAGGAGAGTGAGAGAGAGAGAGAGAGTGAGAGAGTGAGAGAGAGAGAGAGAGTGAGAGAGAGAGAGAGAGAGAGAGAGAAGTGAGGAGAGTGAGAGAGAGATGAGAGAGGAGATGAGAGAGAGAGAGTGAGAGAGAGAGAGAGAGAGAAGAGAGAGTGAGAGAGAGAGAGAGAGATTGAGAGAGAGAGAGAGAGAGGTGAGATTGAGGAGAGAGGAGAGAG